>NW_022984978.1:60739-61083 GCF_010015565.1 Dissoconium aciculare CBS 342.82 | reverse complement strand
ACCCGCGCAGCGCCCGCAAGTACATCTCCTCCGCCTCCGCCAGCTTGCCTTGGCTGTAGTACAGATTGCCGAGATTGCCCACCGTGTCCAGCGTCGACGTGTGCTCCGCGCCCCATGCCTTCTCGTACCCGCGCAGCGCCCGCATGTACAAATTCTCGACTTCTTTAGACTTTTCCCAATCTGATAGAAAGTAGGCCATCCGATGACACTCTAGAGCTTGTTCCGCTTCATCCAATCGATAAATTGCTACTCGCGCCCCGATCACCTTCGCATGTGCAGCCAACCGCAGTCCGAGGTCTTTTCCGACTTCTTGGCCGACCGATTCCGCCATCCTTGCCACAAGT
>NW_022984978.1:52346-60374 GCF_010015565.1 Dissoconium aciculare CBS 342.82 | reverse complement strand
TCTTGATTCTGCATCAACGCCGTCCACGTCGCGTCGTAATGCTCGAGATAGTCTGCGACACTCATCCCGGTCGTGCCTAGATAGGCCCCTGCTTGGGCGAGGGCAAGCGGGAGACCGCCGAGCTTGGGCAGCAATTGATCAATGTCTGTGTATGTGTATGTTAGTAATCGTACTCGCTCCGCGGCGCTGCCACACGCACGTACTCGTGACCGCTTTATCCGCACGTGTCTCGACCATCTCTTTCGCCAGCTGATCGTCGGCGACATCTAAATGAAGGCTGGCCTTTGGTAGCTGCAGCCGCTGAAGACGTGTCGTGATCAAGACGTTCCCGTGATTGGCATGCGGCAGGAAGTCACGGTAGTTGTATGCCTGAGCGTCCTTCATTGTGCCCTGCCAGTCGCGGTCGATGTTGTCGATCACTATCAACCAGTCCGTGTTGCCCGGGAGTGACAGCCATTGCTGGAAGTCAGCCATCAACTGTGCGACATCCGTCTTTGCCGTCGCGTCTTGTGCACGCGTCGACAACCGCGCGCCGGCGCTCGCCATTGATCGTTGCAGAGCATCTTTGGACGATCCGTCGAGCCAGAACACCGCGCTGAACCGCTCTGCGCTCGTCTTGGCGAATTGGGCGCACAGCTGCGTCTTGCCCATCCCGCCTGTCCCGTGTACGACAAACACCCGCTGCTGCGTCGACCGCGTCGATGTCGTTGCGAAAAACTCGGTCAGACGCTGCATCTCGGGTTTGCGAGGCACGAAATGCTCCGTCGCCGGGATGCCTTGCAGGCTGAAAGGGACAGAGAAATTACGAGGCGCTACTCCATCTTCACCGATCAGTAGGTATCACAAGGGTCGTCTGAAGTGTAATCTATCTGCCTACATACCTATAGCTTCTAGTACAGGGCGGATCTTGGCAACCTCGATTGTGGTCATCCATAGCAGCAGCTCCCGTGCGTATGCCGCCGCCGCCGCAGCTGCGTACGGCTGCCACCGCTTGTTCTTGTGCGAGTCGGCGTAGTCGCAAATACCGCGAATCACAACACACGGAAACGAGTCCATCAGGCCCGCCGCTTCCATCTCGAAGCATATCACGCTCTCCTTCTGCGCAATCCGATCACGCGTGCGTCCGTCCTTCATCACTTCATTGCCCGAGGCGATATTGCCATAATGCAGGCGTGGACGACAGCTCTGGCGTGCTTCCCGATGCACCACGCGCGAGCGGGCGCACTGCCTACATGTATTGCCGCGTTCGTGGTCATAACCAGCTTCGAAAAGTTCGTCGTTGTCGTCGCCCTGGTGTACAAACGCCTCCATCGCGGGATACTTGGACAGCATCTCGGCAAGATGTTTCTCCAGCATATGACCCTGCAGCAAGTGTTCCGCCTGCAAGCCTTGCACAGCGTTCAGGAGCTCACGCGGGGGCTTGCTCAGCATCCCCGTCCGTTGAAAGATTCCACCGGCCTCGATTTTGCCGAAATCCCACTGCACTACTCCGCCATGCTGGCCGTTCGGTTGGCTCACGACCACATCTCCGAGCCGCACGTCTACCTCTTCGCTCCACACCCCACCTGCGATGCCCACCATCAGACCGATGCGGATCGGAAAGCTGCGAGTCATGTCGCGGGCCACCACCGCAGCAGACACCGTGCCGGTCGTGCCCGCCGGGAGGCAAGCGATGACCACTTTATGCGCACCGATCGTTCCGAAAGCATAGTCGTTCTCGTCGCCTGAAGCAGGCGGCAAGCGCTCGTGCTTGTTGTCAAGCATGGCGACAGCTGCAGCTTTCTCAATCGCTAGCGCGCAAACAATGCCGACGCTGTACGCCCCGCGATCATGGACAGCGTTCAGCGACATGGTGATGGGCGCAATCAAAATGGTCAAAGAAAATACAAAGTGAAGGGGAACGATGAGCAGTCATGTCGTAGTCCGCGTCTGAAAGAGAGCAGCAGAGCCGCTCGCATGTAGCATGATGAGGAGTGTGCGGCTGACCGGTGTGAGACTACTTGTGTCTCATGCATGGCGTCGACACAGCCCCGCCAGACTCGCGATCTAGGCGACGAAATGCAATGCGAACGTCGTCCAAAGAGACCACTCCTGTGGGTCATGCAATGCCCGGCGCTTAGGCAGCGGATACCGCCGCCACTACGATCGGCAGCTCTATGACGGTGAATCGGCTCGAGTCTGATTGTATCACGCTGCAAGCTAATTTTAGCACATTCCTATCACTCACCTTGTTCACCTGGATACACAGTATCCTCTGACATCACCATCACTGCATGATTACCGATATGACCGATCGAGCGACACAAGTCCTTGATGGACTTCAATCTGGCAGCGCCATCACCTCATTGCGACATGCGGCAGAGACCAGCGGTGTACCTCGCACAACGCTCCAGCATCGTGCGCGTGGCCGACGTTCGCTTCTCGAAAAGGCTCAAAGCCAGCTGTATTTACGGTCTTCCGAGGAGATCGCTTTGGTGCGATTCTTGCTGCAGCAGGACGCGCTCGGCCAGCCGGTCCGCGTGAAGCACGTTCGCTCAATCGCCTTTAGTCTGGCATGCTCACGTATTCTCGCCGACAAACCAGACAAGCCTCCGGGCAAGAACTGGTCGCGGTCCTTCTGCAAGAGGCATCCTGACATTTTGAAGGCCGGCAAGAGCAGTGCGATGGACTGGAATCGCTTCAATATTTACGAGAAAGTTGTGCAGTGGTTTGAGGTGATCGCTGGCGTGCTGCAGAACCCCGAGGTTTTACAGGAGATCGTGTAACTTACCTGATAATTTCTGGTCATGAGACACGTCGTAGCACAAACATCGCCCGATTGGCGAACAGGTTCGCAGTACTTTGAACAGAGAACGAATGACTACAGCTAAATGTGAACAGCCAAGACGAGAAGCACAGCAGCTCTCTCTCCTCTCTTCCTCTCTCTCTCTCTCTCTCTTCGCAAGCATCCATCCATTGTGAAGACTCATTCTACCACAGCTAGAGATCTCTTGGATCTCCATTCGCTCTTCGGCGTTTCATTATTTTCTCGGCCCGTTCTGCGAACGCCGCCGCTCGAGAACCCGCAAATGTCGGATCAGGCGAAAACTTGCGCGCCAAGGAGAGGTCCAGGCTTCCGCCGTCGGTGAAGAGCTCGTCCAGGACCTGGCTGAGCAAAGTTTTAATGCCCTCGTCGTCCGCTCGCTCGCCTGTGACGAGCACTGCGTCGACGGCAGAAATCTTCTTGTATTTGGTTACGTAGCTGCTGTTACGCAGCAATTCGCGAAGCTCGGACTTTAAGAGATCGTCGCAATGGGCTTGGACGTCGGAGTTGTTGCTGGGACTTTCATTCAGGCATGCTTCCCGGGCGTCGAAGCCAAGTCCACGCGAGTAGATACCAGGTTCAGATATCGGCCACACCAATCCACATTCCTCTTCCCAAAGCGATGACACGAGAGACCGCCGCGTGTATTCGACGCCTAACATGAACTTGGGCGGGTCCTCAACGTATCCCGGTTCTTCGGGCGTAAGGTAAGCAGAGCAGCGTCCTCCCATCCCGAGTGCCCAATTAAGCTCCGGGAATATGCGGTAGGGAGGCTCCCAGGTGTGCACATGAATGCTGTCCATGGCCGATCGGATATCTTCCTTAGCCCGGTCCCAGCGGTCGTAGGGAATCGCATCAAACGATACCACTGCCGACTCGACGGTCCGCTCAAGGAGTGACCCAGCAGCAGCCACGAGGACATGGAGAATTGGAGCGAGGGGATTCGTGATCGTGGTAAAAGGCCAGAATCGTTGGCAGAGTTGCTTCGATAAAGGACAATACGGGTATTGGATGAGATCTTGCTGCTGTGATTTGCCCAGCATGTACGCTTTGTACGTCTCCCCACCTTCGATCTTGGCAATGTCGATGTATGTGTCGTTCTCTGTGAAAGCGCTCACGGTGCTGGATGCCATGGAAGGTTAACTTTGCGATACAAATCATGTATGCGGAGTGTTCACTTACGCGTAACCGTCAAAGAGGGCGATGCCAATACCGGGATCTTTATCCTCGGCAGCGAATTCGGTAGCGAGTCCGACACCAAGCCAAATGGCGATCAAGATAAAATAAGACCTCATCGTGATGGGAATGTTTCGACCTTGGAGCAAGAAAGAAGCGGGCGATGTGCCCTTGATGTAGATGTTCGAAGTCCACCCCGCTGTGACGGCCAGTCAGGCAGACAATTTGCGGCGCAAGTTGTGTCCACGGCAGGCGCCTGAGACGCTACAGTGAAACAACATTTCAAATGAAGGGATTGCTGATTGGCCCATACCTATGCGCCGTGCAGGGTACCGAACGCAAGGCAGACTACAGGTCCCGGCCGGGCGCTTCTGCTGATATAAAAAAGACGCCGTGCTCTTTTCTTGCTAAACGCCGTGCTACCGTGGCTACTAACGTCCTGATGCTATTTTTGGTGCGGCCCGTCTCCCGAGCACGGTTGTTGTTCTTGCCTGTTTTACATGACACATTTTACGAATCATTTGCTGCAGCGAACATCATAGGCAATTCCATAGTTGTAGAAGTTGCAGAAGCTGCGATATCAGTGTTGTAGCATCCAAAGCGGTAGTATCAGTAATTATATTATTTATGTATGTATTATACATATGTCAGTAGACGTCAAGATCGCGCCCGAAGCACGGCGTTTCGGGAAAAAAGTGCACGGCGCTTTGGCAACGCCCGTCCCGAGCGCCAAAATTCCTTCGGGCGTCGGGCAACGATACTTTGATGCCAGCACGAAGCAGGGGCTGGATTTTAACCGCCGACAGGGCCGAGATCTGCATCCTATGAAACCTGAAACTCTTCGTTCGGCTCTTCCGAAACTCGCCAAGGCCTTTAAAGCAGCCAAGTTCAATATAAAGCCCGAGCGCAGATAAGAGCGACACGCTCACGGCCGAAAACATCCAAATGACCATGCGTCCCTGCAAGGATCACTGCCAAAAGTCAAGGAATCGACCTTCCCGGGCGGCAATGTGCTTCGCTAAGGCCAACACAAGACGCGATTGTCTTCGCCAGTGTTTCACGCTTATGTTTGCTTTTTCGAAACTTGGGCCTCCGTTTGGTCGGGCCTCGTCTAGTAAGCGCCTGATGCTGCATCGCAGAAAAAGCATCATGGCACAATCTATGAAGCGGATAGCTCCAATGATGAAGCGAAGGTATAAGAGTAGACGATCTGACCCGAGTTGTGGACATTATCAAATCCGACAGCTCCTCCTGGAAAAGCCAGGTATCAAACCTCACAAATCAGCCATCAAACCTCACAAGCCGATCGCCAAAGCACCTCACAAACTAGTCATCAAACCTCACAAGCCGGTCATCGAAGCATTTCACAAACCAGTCATCAAACCTCACCATGCATAAATTCACTCTGCTCTCGCTGTCAACACTCCTCGTGATGATTAGTGGCCTACCTCAGCAGCTTGATACTCCACCAATCGATCCCGGTGATCCAAACGTACCTGCGGGTGATTTCGTTCTCCCCCCACAGACGCCGGATCCTTTCCCAAATGGCATCCCCATCGCACCAGGTGCATGTGACCCGGAGCACCTCACCGAAGATTGCTTCACCGCCATGAACAATAATCCACATGGTGCTTTTCTTTACCTTGACAACAACAACGGTACACTATGTACGATCCGTGTTCCGTCCGAAATCAAGCTGGCTTGCATATGTAGGTTGCACCGGAGAGCAAATCAGAATGCTTAAGAACGGATTCTGGAATGCCGGACAGCTTCTACAGGAAGCATCAAAACAGGCTGAAGCGCGCTCATCGCACTATGACCTCGCGGCGGATTACTGGATGGGAGAAGACTGGACGGACTATGAGAAACGTATCAAAGACAACATTGGACGTGCAAGCAACTTCGTCAACAACGGTAAGACATCAAACTACATCACAGTCACATGCAAAGACCCCAAGAACTATTGCAAAAAAGACCCAATCGACGGCAAGCAAATCGGCGGCTATGCTTGGGATTATAACGGCTGGACGGGGAAATACGGCCACATCACTATGTGCGACCCATATTTTACACTGGGCACTTTCGCAGAGACCGTGGACAAAATCAACAATTGGAAAAAGACTGGCGAGAACAGTAAACTTTACCAAATGGAGAACTACCAGACCACTGGTCAGTTCATAGTCCACGAGATGATGCACCTCCACAGCACCTATGATCCAGAACCGCTGATCACTGATATCAAACTGAGAGTGGTTGGAAAGGCACCACCGTACGCCTATGGACCTTACAACGTACGTCGATTGGCCGCGGGTCCAAAGTTCCCCACGAAGGGTGACTATGGAGCCGCATTGTCCACTATCAATTCCGATAGCTATACCATGCTTATCAATTCTGCCTTCTGGTGGGAGATCGTGGGACGCCTTCCGGGAGTTTCGCCTGAGGATTCAGGCGTCGCACCGCCCAACTCGCCGTTGCTAGTCTTTCCGAGAGTTTCTGTTGCGAACACCAGCGATTTCTCTATCGCCAGCGTTGACAGCCTACTAGCTCAAGAAATTGATCTCTACTTTCAGAAGGAAGACGCGCCGACGCCTAATGACACCCCGACTCCTACTCCTGCACCATCCGACGTGCCCACTCAGGACCAAAATGCGTGCCATGGCATCGGTGGGGACTATTGGGTTCGATCTCGTGACGTTGCCGCTCAGAACGTCGTCGACTTTTGTGGTCAGACCGAACTCGAGAAGATCTACAACGCCAACTCGGTGAATGAGCTGAAACTCTCCGTCCGCAAGCTCCATGGTGACAGCCAAACACCGCGAGATGCCCCGGACTGTGTCGGTCGGTTCACGAATGCTGTCATCGATGGATGTGATGGCGCGGACTCGCTCAACAACCCACACAACTACAAGTTCGGCTCAACTCTGACCACCGCCGATGGATGGGAGTACAAGATGACTCCTCTCAGCCAGCAGGTCAACCAAGTTAGCTGCGACGCCCAGTACAAGTTCTTTTTCGACAGCTTCGAGATCCGCGGCAAGAACCTGCCTGATGCCTTGTTTGGTGCGGAGGGCGAGGGCTTGAAGAAACAGATCGAGGGCTGTGGAGCACTAACCTTCTGGAACTTCGAACGCACCCCAGACGACTGTTGCTTTCAATGGTACGCTGCAGGCAACTTGCCCATCGGCACCCAGGCTTGCATCGGCAGAGCTCTCATGTCGGCAGGCGGCAGTAGTATCGGTCGCTGCTGGGGTATCGGCAAACGCCAGGGGGAGCAAAACCACCAGGTGAATAACAAACGCCAGGTGAACACCACACGCCAAGTGGACAGCATCGACAGCTGGCCTGGATACGGCGATGAAGGCAGACACGTGTTCCGGAACCCTCCGTTGATCGGTCGGGATAACATCGACGCCTGGCCCGGCTATGGCGATGAAGGCAAGCACGTCTTCAAGAATGCGACACGACAGTAATGCCATTATGCGGATGGGGAGTGCAGGATCACCTCCAATGTGGGCGTTGCTAACGCGTTGTGCTATTTTTATTATGTTGTTCTTATGTACTACTGTAGTTCACGGCCTCTGTTTTACTTTTGTTAACCAATATCACTTGCTTAATACTACTTTCACCGAAATGCATTTGTGAGCTTCCTGTATATTCCTTAGGTGTTCTAAAGGATTACTTGACTCGAGAAAGCGTTGTAACGTAACGTCCCTCCCGGCGTCGCGAGCCACCCTATGTAACGAGCCAGCATTGGACACTTTGATCGATAATACTCTTCAACACCGATATGAATTTGCTTTGCTGTATCTACACTGTAGGTTAGGATGTTACCCTTCGATCGACCGCTCTACATCGAAATCGGGTGAGTGTTGCAGTCGCTGTGATCGATTCCTTCCTCGTGTAAAATCCTAGTCATCTCGTGAATCGCTACGTGTGAGTGTATTTCTGATCAGATCGCAGCGTTGCTCGGCTCGGCGGGCTGCGGAGAGTCCGCTCTATTGCTGCCTTCAGCATCGTTTTGTCTCATCGAGGTTTGCGCGATGCCGAGT
>NW_022984978.1:0-51891 GCF_010015565.1 Dissoconium aciculare CBS 342.82 | reverse complement strand
GCGAACGGACAGGAGGACAGCCATCCACATCTTGTGTGTCGTCGCTTGCGTGTTCGTGATGAAGGCCGTTCAGCTGTTGGCGTACGGACAACAACGACTCCTTTAGAGACTCTATGCGAGTCGGTGACGCCCACGAGAGCTTCTCGTATCCGCGCAGCGCCCGCAAGTACATCACCTCCGCCTCCGCCAGCTTGCCTTGAATCTTGTACAGACTGCCGAGATTGTTGACCGTGGCCAGCGTCGACGTGTGCTCCGCGCCCCATGCCTTCTCCTTCCCCCGCAGCGCCCGCACGTACATCTCCTCCGCCTCCGCCATTTTGCCTTGATTCGAATACAGATTGCCGAGATTGTTGACCGTGTCCAGCGTCGACGTGTGCTCCGCGCCCTATGCCTTCTCGTACCCCCGTAGCGCCTATAGGTACAGATTCTCGACCTCTTGAGATTTCTCCCAGTCATCCAGAAAGGATGCAATCCGATGACATTCTCCAGCTTGCTGCTCTGCACCCGAACGCAACAGTGCTGTCCTCGCTCCTATCGCCTTAGCATGTGCTGCGAGCCGGAGACCCTTCTCCCTCGGAACTGCCTGGCCGACCGACATGGTCATTTCTGCCACAAGTCTCAGCGCTATCGCTGCAAGTGGCTGTGCTGTAGACTGGTCCAAGTTGTGCAGGCACCATGCGTGTACTACAGGGTGTATCGTGTGTGTTCGCTCTGCTATGCCTATAGTCACTAGCGAGTACTGGACGAGAGTTCCGATCGAGTGCTGCAGGGAGAGCTTCGTCACTCGCCTAAAGACTGCATCCACGTCAGAACTATGCTGCGTGTCGTCGCCTTGCCCGGCTAGTACCAGCTCGGCCCACACGTCGCCGTAATAGAGAAATGCCTACAGGTCAAGCAGCCGGCCTGCGAGCGGGTCCATACTCTTCACTTGTTCGTACGATATCGTCCACGTCGTGAGCACGCTCCGCTCGCCATATTCCTCTAGTGGAAATTGATCTTGGTTCTGCATCAGCTCGGCCCACGTCGCCTCGTAATGCTCTAAGTAGTCTAGCACGCCCATCCCGGTCATGCCTAGGTACGCCCCTGCTTAGGCGAGGGCGAGTGGAAGACCGCCGAGCTTGGGGAGCAATTGTTCAATATCTGTGAGATTGCCATGTCAGTGATCTCAATCGCTTTAACGCGCTACCACACACACGTACTCGTTACTGCTTTGTCTGCACGCGTCTCCAGCATCTCCTTCGCTAGTAGATCATCGACGACGTCCAAATGAAGGCTGGCTTTCGGTCGTTGCAGTCGTCGGAGACGCGTCGTGATCAGGACGTTTCCGTGATTCGCGTTTAGTAGGAATTTGTGATAGTCGTATGCCTGATCGTCCTTTGTTTTGCCCAGCCACTCGCGGTCGATGTTGTCGATCACCATCAGCCAGTTCGCATTTCCTGGAAGCGACAGCCATTGTCGGAAGTCATCACTTGCCTGTGCGACATCCATCTTCGCCGGAGCGTCTTGCGGACAGGTCGATAACCGCGCACCCGCGCTTGCTATCGATCGCTGCAGAGCATCCCTCGACGACCCGTCCAGCCAGAACACCGCGCTGAACCGCTCGGCGTTCGTCTTCGCAAACTGCGCACATAGCTGCGTCTTGCCCATCCCGCCCGTGCCGTACACTACAAACACCCGCTGCTGTGCCGTCCGTGTCGATGTCGTTACGAAAAACTCGGTGAGATGCTGCATCTCGACTTTGCGCGGCACAAAATAGTCCGTCGTCGGAATCCCTTGCAGGCTGAAAGCGAGGGAGAATTCGCCAAGTACCGCTTCACCTTTGCGCTTTGCAATTTTGTGCAGCAGTCGCTCTCTTGTCTTGTCCTTGCCGTCGCCGTAACGGATGTTTATGCTGACTCCGACGATACCGAGCAGACAGTATAAGAGATCCTCGCCCTACATCGTCTCCCGGCCGTCCGCCTACCGCATCTTCTCTTCGGCGCTCAGGCCCTCGCCTTCGCGGTAATTATGCAAGATCGTCTTCGGGATCGTAGTAACACTCGAGATGATGTCTTCGAGCGATGAACCCGTCTGCATCGCTATGCCGCTCCGTCCTCGACCCGCATGCCCTTTGTGGCCGATAACGTCCCATTCGCGCGACAGGAAGATTACGACGCCCGGCGCCAGCAGTTCTTGCAACGTCTACCCGCGCCGGAACTACACGCTCTGCTCGAAGGTAGACATGTTGCCTACGCTAGGAACGTCCTCTAGGTATGCCAGACACACCTCCGCGTCGCGATACCACTAAAACATCGAGTTGATCGCGGCCGACAGCTCGCGGTCGCTCTGCTGCTTGATGCAGCATGTGTCTACCTACAGCCACTTCACTAATAGCAGATATTTCTTTATGTATTCCACAAATCCGTGCACCTTGCGATATCCTGCTGAGTCCGTCCTCTTCCTCTCGTGTACGTCCTCCTACATCGCCTCGGCGCCCGCCGTCCAGCGGTGCGATGCGATAGCATACGGCGGCGGCGTCGTCCCGAAGTACTCCGTAAATCTGACCGTGTCGACGTTGAGGAGCCGTATGTCGCGTACAAGGCTGCAATAATGCTTATCTGGAATGCAATGTAGGGATGTTGAAGGCGTGCGACAAGATCTCATCCTAGGTCTGTCAAATATCTACTATGCTGCGTCGCATCCCGGCCGCCCTCTCGACGCCTGCAGCTGCAGGGTAGCGCAGTCCACGCGCAAAGCCTCCTAGGAGCACCGGTCATTGCTCAAGCATAGTTTGGCTTCGGAGACAAATCTGCTAAAGACAGGCGCACGCAGAAGATAAGCTGCTAGTGCACAGCGTGTATCATACTTTCAAAGCAAGAGAAGTAGTTGGAAAGGAATGTTGTTATTATGTCTTACGGGCGATTGCAAAGCGGAGGGAAATGCAAGATGTCGCGGGAGGTTGTTACGGCCACTCTTCGGGAGGTCCAGCCCTAACGCGACACCTCCCCGGACGGCATACGCTACTGTCGTATAGTGCATTCACGCGGGTAGAGGCCCGGATTCTAGCACTGACAATAACAGGTCACACATACTAGCAAGAATATCTCACACACACGCGCTAAGCAGATGGTGCCGTTTTTTTAATGCGAGCGCGGCATGTCATCTTGCATTGTCCATTATGGGCAACCTAAAGACGCCATTTACGGGAGGCGACAGGCGACCGGTAGGGCGATGTCTCTTACTCGAAGTAGAGAAAAATCGGCAAGTATATTCGAATTTAAGAGGGCCGATAGATGGGAACAAATAGCGACCGCATGTGGAAGTCGTGCGGGCTACGGTGACATTTCTGAAAAGTACAGGCAGGTTTGCAGCGCGTTCCGAAACACTACATTACCTACACTACTCTTTGTCATCTTTGCGCCAACGACCGAGCCGTCTTTATAACGAGCAAGTAAGGGAGAGCATCTTACATGTAGACGACGGCTGTGCGATACCGTCGAAGACGTCTCCGAAGAGAGGGAGCAGAGAGTCCCGCAGCACTTAGCAAGTTAATGCGCAAGATGTGGAAACGCTCTTAACCTTAGTAGCTTTCTAAAGCAAAGTCTTCTATACAATTCGTTCTCATATTAATCTAAGATTATACTTCTGAAACAATCTGAATCAATCTAAATAAACTATTATTGTATCGCGTTAGTATAAATTCTATGAGGACTGTCGATTATTAGACATACATACGCCGCGTGCGAATCCATAAGAACTAACTGTACAGACGAAACAACCGGCGCTGTAGGCTACAGTGGTTTTGAGGCCTTTAGTATGGACCGGTGTGCTAAGCCAGATTACGGAGGCGTATAGAATAGTTTTCTAGGGTTCTCGGTCCGCGGCATGACTCAGCAATTGCGGTTCGAAAACAATATTATAAACGCCTACGGCGGCAGCGCTCGGGATCACGCAACCTAGGTCTAGTTTGAATGTGACCGAAGGCAGCTACAGAGCTAGTTCTAAGCGATTAATCGAGACTAATGACTCTGTACATGGATGCGGATTGTGCCCGTACGAAGCGTGTTACGATCCTGGAGCGGACCGGAGCAGACAGCCACGCAGGAGCACTGATCCAAGTCACGTGTCGCTAACCTCAGGGTCACACACCCCACAGAACCACGATGCAAGCAAGGGTTAGGAGAACCCTAAGGAGCAGAGCTTTGGAGCAGCTGCCTGAGCTAGAGCGCTGATCCAGGAGCAGGACTTTGGAGCAGACGCTAGAGCCAGAGCACCGCTCCAGATCAGAGCACTGGAGTCGCTAGCGACTCTAAGTCACTGATCCACACATTTCCTTTGTACCTAACTTATATATATAGGTAGGACGAACGGACCTTATGTCTGTTCGTGTTGAACTCATGTTACCAACTTAACCATTGGAATCAAAGCCCCTTTCAGATATCCTGTTGCACCACTCATTCTCAAGAACCCCCTCGAGTAAACCGCCCTTTGGCAGTTGACCCGTAACAAAGCGATCGATCGGCCGGGTCGAATTTTGCACAAGGATAGAATCGATGACAGTATCTGCGAGATGGACCCGAATAGGATATAGAGCGGTCGATAGGAAGCTGGCATTCTAGTCTACACCTCAGACATGTCGGAGTTCATTAATACAGGTGTTGCAGAATGTTATCGAAGAATGTGTCCGATGCTGGCTCGTTACGCAGGGTGGCTCGCGACGCCGGGAGGGACATTACGCAATTTCGCTCATAGCCTGCTGTTTTCGTAACTTCGTTAAGTCATGCCAGACTTGACAACACATGCCGGAAAGCTGGTGATTTTGCCCAATAGTCTCGTTGCAACATCGAACAGCATATCTGGCCAGGTTCATTTCATTTCACAGACGCTCCAATTTGATGGCTTAGGCAAAACCGACGGTTCCGAATGTGAGGTGAGGTAAAAGCATTGTACTGCTGTACTTAGGGTCGAAATAGGGTTGCGTAGATGCAGGAAAGGCTCGACATCATCACGACAATATCCGTGCGCTGTCGTCGCTCATAGCAGTCGGTGATCTAGCGGCAGTGCACGGATAGGTGGGCTTTGATTGTATCAATGAAAGGACAATGCCTTGAATTTGCGTGACAAGTTGAGTGGCTGTGTGCGGTACATTCATCCCACCATTGCCTCACGAAAGGACGTGGAATGTTTCCGCGAGGCGTGCCTAGCCGAGCAACGTTCATTTTCTTTGGCATAGCAAAGCGGAATCCGAGGAAACACAGTGCCACGACGGAGTTTCTCATGTTCAGGACCGACAAGATATGATACGAGCAAGGCTCCCGCCATTCCGATTGTTGCGATTTTGGGCACATGCATGGCCCACCCCATGAGAAGGGTGCGTTCGCGCTACGCCAAGCATCGATGCTGACGGCCATTGCTTCTTGGCCCGCTCGTGGGAAGCATGATCGGGCTGGCGGGAATAATATAATTCGAGCGAACCATCATATCTATGGATATCAACGTATCTCTTGATATTACTCCTTTGATAGCGCCTGGCGCCTGCATAATCTCAGCTGACGCTTCACAAACGATCCGTCACAGCGGGTGGATAAAAAATGGCGCCTGTACCGGACATCCGCCTGTGGGAGGAGGTTTCGCCGGCGCCCGCTGAAATGCATAACTCGTGGCGCCTTCCACTGAACCATGTTCGTTTCTTTGATTCCGATAAAGTGTATCGCCGTGTGGCTCTGAATGATGGTGCGAACAAAGGGAACCGGATCTCTGGAAATATAATGTTGACTTCAGCAGATTTGGGTAGAGGCGAGGAGATGGATCGCGGGACCGAGAACCCCAGAGTCTACTACGATCCATATGGTGATTTTGGTGACGATGACGACGATGACCCAGACGATTTTTTTTTCTTCGACGAAGGCTACGGTAGTCTTGGAGAGGAAGATGAGGATATTGAAGAGGACGGGGATGGAGAGGAGTTTGACGGTGACAAAAACATCGAGCGGGAAGAGGATGATCTTCTTCTTGATGAGGATCCCTTCATATGCGAGGATTGCGAGTTGTCTGACAGCGACAACGAAGCAAAGGACAAATGATGGCTGTGCTGTGCGGAATGTCGGAGAAAGTAGACTTGAAATACAGAAGGAATGTAGGATTGAAATGCTAAATTTATAATCTATTCCGATCAGGAGCATCAGATCATTGCTTCACCACAGCATGATTCCGAAGACTGTCCATGTGTGGAAATGCCTCCTCATGCTACCTCCATCGTGGACAAGTAATGCCGCATGCACGGCTCGTTCCGTGCTAGTGCAGCCATGATGCACGTGATGAACGGGAAATAAACTGGAGAACGAGTCGACTTTGATTGCTATCTACGCCATAACCGTCAAGGAAAAAAAAGCAACAATCATACTGCGTGCCTAGCACGATTCGCAATCGCAAGATCTTAAATCGTCAGAATTCTACGACATCCCAGGATCGCACATTAGCTGTCTCTATGGCGCATTGATGCATTCGGTCTTCACCATCATCCAGGCATCTGGTACCCTTCTTGTGAAGTGTCGTCACCATAAATTCCACAAAGACCGGCTCGGGAGTGCCAATGTGAGGGCAACCCCTTCGAATTTGTTGATAATTTGTAAGCTCTATCTTCGTCCTTGGATTTCTTCTCGGCATCCTCCTTGGACATCGCAATCTCTTCCGTGAAATCGACAGGGTCGTGCTGGAGATATCACCTCATACAAGCGAGACGTAGTACGCGATCGCGCATTCTACGGTATCAGTGCTGGTAGATTTTGCGGCTCGCCGTAGTCCTGCACCGTCTCCGCTGCAATTATCCTGGGAATGGATCGAGCTGTCTTCTATATCGATGCTCTGCGGCGCAGTCGATCGTTGCTGTCCTCGCCTTTACTTTGCTCGACATTTACGCCACCCTCAACATCCCTGCCCTCGATCTCGCCGTATTCGCTGCTCTCGCCTTGGCTCTGCTCGCTGTTTTCGCTGCCTTCGACATCGCTGCTCTCGCTGTATTCGCTGCCCTCTTCGGAATCCTCGGCATCCCTGCCCTCGACATCGCTGAAATCGCGGTCCTCGCCGTATTCGCTGCTCTCGCCGTCTTCGCTAATCCCGCCGTCGTCTGGCTCGCCGTTGCTCTCGCCATCGCTGCCATTACGAAAATTGGTGGAGGTTTGAGACGTGCCGTCTTCAGAGGATAGTTTGGCAGGTGACCCATACTCTACAAGCTCGCGCATACAATTCGACGCGAAATCCTCCTTCGAGGAAAAGCACTCCTGCAGTTTGTCATTATCTTCCCATCCACGCCACCAGATCTTGCCTTCCTCAGTAAGATAAGGGATATCGAGTAAAAGTGTGCGTGTGCGCGCTTCGCAGTCTGGCACATGCCGCACTTCGCTGATAGCCTTCGCAGTGATCTGAGGGAATTTGACCCAGAAAAGAGCATCTTTCCAGACGTGTAGTGCAGCGGACCCTACATAATGACGCACAGTATCGTCGAGTTTGCCTTCAATGAGCCTCCGTTGGTTCGAAGTTCGATGACCGGCAGCCCGATCGTCGAGCAAATAGTATGCTGTCAGCAAAGCCCGTAAAGCTGCGTCCATTAGAATGAGGCTGCATATATTTCCGGCCATCTCTGCCGGGAACGAATGTCGCTGACTCTCTCTACGAAAGGCCTCATAAAGTTGAACATCGAGTGGATCCTTGATTGATCTCTTGAATGCATCGAACACTTTCTCTGCTCGTCTCAGTTTATCCTGGTCAACTTCGGATACTAAAGTGCAATCTAAAAGCTTGCATCGATCAGCTTCGTCCAAACGCCAGCCGTCCATGCACCAGCGGTTCTTGTCTCGCTCTGGGGGATCTGCCCGGAAATAAGGAGCGCCGCGTAAAAGTATGTCCGCGCGCTTCCTGCGGTCTGGCTCATGTTGTGCTTCGACAATGATCTCCGAGGGGATTGCGTACAAATTTGGATTTTTAGCTGCTTTGATCACAGCTTCATTCAATTCAGGGTTGTAGAAGAAGCTCTCGTCCTGTTCATCTTTTAGAGCTCCATCTTGGATCTTAGAAAGCGCCTGCACGCATTGGTCGTAAGCGATCTTGTCCTTGTCCGAAAGGTATACGTTCTTCAACAACTCCAAGACCGCCATCTTCAAAAAACTGTGACACAAACTTTGGGGCATCATTTCATCGAACTTGTCCTCATCGTCCACCTCGGAGTCGTTAGAGTCCGGCTCTAACGCCGCCGCAGAAAAGCTATGATACCGGCTATCATTGAACGGGTCCAAGAGGAACTCCTGGAAGACTGCGAAAACGGCCTGATCACGGCAGATCGTATGTAAAATCCCTTGGGGATCATGAGGCACTGGGAAGGATATTTGCTTCGCATTACCTTCGTCAGGTATTCCTCCTTGGCCAAGAAGGCTGCTTTGGAAATAATCGCATTTGCCGACATGGAGACTGATCTTGAAGGATAACTCGTAGTTTTCTCGTAAGCGATGTCCGTAGATAAAGTTTGTCACACTGTCCCACAAGGATTTGTCTTGATCCCAGCCACCGCCTTGCTCGCCTTGTGGTTTGAAATGGAATTCAAAAATGCCATCCCGCTCGCGATGGATTGACAAAGGCGGCATCGGCACGGAGTAAACCGACGACATCGCAAATCTCATCAGCTTTTCATCAGGCGTGTGTGGAATTGATTTGAAAAGCATGTGAGCGCGCTCGACTAGGTTTGTTTGCTGCCGTAAACGGTGGACCAAATCTTCAGGAGGATCCCATGCACTCGCCCGCTGCTGGAGTATGGAATCAATCCATTCTTTCGGGATAGCTTCTAATCGCTGAAGTTGGATCTTGCGTTCATCTATTCCTCTCCTGCAAAGACCTTGTGCCAAACGGTCACCTAGTCGATTATGCACTTCCTCGAAAATGGTAAGCGCATCTATGCTGCGACGTAGATCGGACATGTCACAAACATTGAACATGCAAGCCCGGGTGCCCTTGCAAGGCCCAGCAGGATCGCAAGCTCGAGCCGGATCGCAAGCCCGAACCGCCTGACCAAGTGATCTGCGGCGTTCTTCTATCCAGGGCGTGGCGTTGAATCGCTCGAACTCCTCTTCTAGCTTCAACACTTCAATCGGCGCTCCGTATGCTCGGTGCAGATCGTCGACTTGAGAAACAGTGACAGGATTAATCGGGTTACGTGTCCTGACTTGTTCGTCTGCCAAAGGGCTCACGTTCTTGATGTATGAGTCAACCTGTTCGCGGTAGACCTTTTTAGCCTCGCCGCTGGTGGCTTTTCTGGCCTTGAGGTTGAGGTTTTTAACTTTCCGAGAGATGCGAACTTCGCGCTGATTGTACTGATCTTGCACCATCTCTCGCCAAACGGTGTTCAGATTGTACCTTTCAATCAAAGAGTCGAGATTGTCAAACAGATTCTCGCCAGCCCAGTCATCGTCTCCAAATCGGGCGCCGTTATTCAGCTGTAGATCTATGTTGTGGTATACGTCTATCGTTGCTAGTGCGCAAACGACATCGGACAATTGCCAAGCTAGCGATCTGTCCATGCCGCATTCTTCGAAGGCCTCCAACAATTCGGCGTATCGAGCATGATCCCACGGGGCTCGGATGAACTCGTCATATTTCCTGGTGAGAGGATGCAGCGCTAGCGGTACGCAGTCAAGGATTTCCTGCAGATCTTCGGGTTCATCACTAGGAATTAGCTCCATGATGAAGGTCGTGCCCTGGAAAATTTTCATGTTTGGTCACCTCGATATATATCTCTGCATTGCCAAGAAATGATAGACTGCGGGTTTGGTTCTTGGCAGCCTCGATTGCACGTCGCGACAGCCTCGATGTACATGTGAAGCGAGGTGCTCGAGCACTCCCCCTTGTGGGTCACGGGGGTGTGGAAGGACCTGCTCTGCTTCGTCGCGCCGCATGCCCACGACGCAGCGGGTCCGTTTTGAGGAGTGCCGTTCCTGCGGCGCCGCGGTGATGACGCGGTTCGCCGCTCACACGCCTGTTGGAACAGTGACCAAGTGATGGTCTTGGTCAAAGGGGGCATCTTTGTCTCGATCCACGCTTATTGCGCTCAACACGAACACGAGTCGGAATTGCTACAAGACGGTCATCATGACAAGAGGAGTTTTAATATTTTACGGATTAGATAAAGCTGATGCGCGAAATGAGATACCTCGCCTTAAAATGGCTTCGGTATGTCCCTCGCAAAGAAGGAGAGTGCAAGGGATGGATGGAGAAGCATGGTCATTTCCGGTGAAAACCCCGCGGTCGCTGTCTCCGTCGCAGCATCGCCGTGGCACTGTCGCAACTGAGGACCCACCTTGTTGAGGGCGCAGCGCGACCGCAGAAGAGTGAGTGATAGCTGCCGTTCTCCCATGGCTGGCTCGGGGCATGAGACAGGTGTGAACCAGGCGGCTAACGCCTGTCGCTCGCGGAGGAGCCTATTCGCTCAATACTAGCACGGCTCTCCTGAAAGTCTTGTCCATGAAACCCTTGACGCTGCGAACGGCGCCGAGGTTGCAGTACAGCCCGGAACCTCCGCCAAGCGTTGTGCACGAAAGATGTTTCGATCGGAGCGGACGCGGCGGCTTCGCTGAGGGGCTAGACTTCGCTGCATCCGTGCGCCTCCTGCGCGCTCTCTCAGCTCTTTCCCAGAGTCCGTCCTGGACCAATCCTCTCACGGCCGTGATAGTATGGCAGGGACGTTGCGGCATGCTTTGTGCCGATGTTGGAGTGCGCGATGTTGTGTCCGTGGGCCAATAGCCAATCCCAGCAACGCCGTGCTGCAGAATACCATGCATTGTGTTTTCTTCATTCACGTTATCCTCTCGAGCCAGGCCAACTTGCAGCGGTCATCCCCACTATTGAAGTGTCGATGCGCAGCCTCTGGCATTCTGAAGCGATTGATATGCCTCTGGGTAGGGGTTGTGACAATTCGTGAGCTTGGCGTCGCTAAAATCCGGAGCAAAAACGCAGCGCTTTTGTCTTCTCTTCAGGGCAGAACCGGTAATTGACGAGAATTCGGCTGCCGAGCCCCTGACATGGGCATCGGGCGGATCAAAGCTGTGAGATGGGCCAGCCTCGCGAAGGCTGATCCGCCATCGGGGTGGGTAGATGGAGTTTGAAGAAATGTGATGCGGCAGACAGATCAAAATTGAACAGTAACGTTACCTAGGTACTCGCGCATTTCTCTGCGAGCAGAAAACGAGAAATGTTGTGTCGGACCCACTATTAGAGCGCCATCGGATACTGCCGTCGCCAGAAATATGCTCGCCAAGCCCGTTGATTGCGGCAGCGCTTAGATACTCTTCTCTCCTCAGACACTACTACGTCCGCGAGGAACTGCGAATGTCGCAGTCGTCTGGTCGATGCTGCACAGTCAGGGGCGAACAAATAATGCTCCTATGCAGGCATGAGAGTTGCGCCAGCGCCAATCTGACTCTAAACCGCTGCCACGACGAACCACAGCACCGCAGCGCCGCGTTCGTGACCAGGAGTCCAGGACAGCATACTCGACTTCACAGCAGGATGTACACCACACCGTTGCATTGCCTGACGGTGCTGTATATCTTCCAGCACATCGCCATGTCCTGTTCCACAATCGTGTTCTTCCATTCTCTCTTTCAGACCACTATCTCACGCCGCTCACCTTGCCCTGTTGATCAGACCACGCGTGCTGAGAATATCAACCCAGCATGGCCGCTGTTGCCTCTACGCTCCCCACGACGAATGATACCTATCGCCCGCTCAATCTCCCGAATATCCCCAATCGGACCATCGACGTGGTTCTGTCTGATCGGCTGACGCTCGGCCGGGATCATTATGTGCCATCGATGATCTACAAAGATTCTTTCGATGAGCGGCCGCCTGCCGACTTTGTTGAACGAAATTTTGGTTTCGTAATTCGCACTCTTCACAGAGTCAGGGAACGCGCCGACAAAGACCCCGCGGCCCAGGAGGTTTTCGAAATAGCCCTCGCCACCCAGATTGCAGCACGAGAACGCTCCCGACGCGAAGCCGACGACTCCTATTTGTCAGGACTACTCTGCCTCCATGCCGCATGTGGCAGCGAGAAGAAACCATTGCTAGTCAATGAAGATTTGTGCGCGCTTGGCAATGAGATCGGAGACATGTTAGCCTGCTTAAGATGGATAATGTATAACATGCCAAACTCGGACATCAGAGACCGGCTTGACCACGTCATCGAACACCAGTGGGCTACAGACTTCGATGTCGGAGAAGTCTCCCATCTGCTCCGTCATTTCGAACTCCTGATCGAAAGATACGACGAGCACGTTGCGGAATACGACGAATGCGACGCAGCAGCCTCGACCGTCCTAAACAAAGCACCACCCACGCAAGTCATTGGATTGCGCGAAGCACTCCAGCATGCAGGGGCAGCGCTTGCCTTTTTCCGACAGCATGCACCCGATGTGGACCTCACCTCCGTCCAAATACCGATCCATGATTTGCCGACCGGCATGTCTGATCGCGATCTTACCAAGCATGTTCGCAATGTTGCATTGTCGTTCGTGCGCATGTTTGATAGCGCAGAGCAGAGCCTTCTGCCCGCCGAATTGCAATCCCCGCAGGCTCCTAAGTCGACCCTGTCGAGCGGCGTTTCGCTGAGCGAGTCAGCCTCAACCTCTCCCACTGGCTGGGAGCGTGAACACGAGAATCAAGCGGGCACAATCCGCGATGCCGAGACCATGCACAATCACGGCTTCACCCTTCCCGTTCCGCGGGCGAGTTCGTCTGCCACATCTGATCAAACTTTCTGTTTTGAGGCTGCCTTTGATGAGGAAGCACAAATCGCTTCCAATGACCATGCGTACGACGCCATCCGAGGCTCTGGTGTGACCGGCGCTCAGCGCGGCGTCAACTACTGTGCGGAGGTACCGCTTGCCCCTGACGGTCGAGAGCTTCAGGCTCCTGCGCCAACTACAGGGGATGATGGCGGATCCTCGCTCCTATCTGATACAACTTACCAGAGGAGCCTGACGCTTGCACCGTCCTGCTATGCGTCCTCAGACGCCGAGACCGAGGTTCTGCCGGAAGTTGTGCATCGCAAAATGGCCACGAAACGCCCTCTGTTGAGTCATGACGAAAATTCGCACGCCGGGCATGAGCGTACACGTCGACGCGTTGAAGAGCCCCAACCTCGCAGATCTCCGCGCACCAAACAGTCTCAGCCTCGCAGGTCCCAGCGTATACGTCGCGATTAACTACCGGGGTTGGCTCTTTAGCGGAGAAGGAGGTTGTAGTCTCATACTATGCCCGCTCGTGCAAAATGGCGAATCTTGTCGACGGGCCATGGTGCGTTCTTGCATAACCACGCAGGTGGAACGCCAGGAGGGGTAGAGCAGAATTCCAATGTATTGCAGTGTTTTCGCCATTGACGTCAATGTGTTGTGTTTCCACCATGCCGGAAGGCAGCACATGAGCGCCGCCCCTTAAAAGTGCAACCCCGTCGTAGAGCAACATCAGTCGAGCACAGCCACTGTAGAACGAGACATAAAGGGGGACTGTCCGTCGTCCTTGCAGAGATGCATTCATCGATACCTCATTTCACCACCTCTTGTCTTCACCGCATACTCGCCCACTTCCGCACGGAAACCATGGACAAAAGCACCGAAGAATTGCCCAATAGTCCCCACCAAGCCATCCTCCCAAAAGGCTCTGACAATGACCCTGGCGGCGACACTACCTCCGATAGCACCACCAGCTTCAAGGAATTTTACCAGCTTGTTGTCATTGTCGCGTTTACGTACAAGTTGGTCTCCTCAGCCTGGAGAGGACATTTCTATCCTACGATACTCTGGGCGATTCTCGACATCGCTATGTATCTTTGGATGGCGATCAGCGAATGGAAACCACGGGTTATGGCCCACCACCCGCTCGCAATACCCGGCTCTAGTGTTTGAGAAGCCAGGCTTCTTCCTACACGGCTGCGCCGATGGTTCACGCGCCCCTGTTTGGAGGAATTGTGCACGGGTGCATCGATGTGGGTTCTGAGTGGCTTTGTTCCGCCGTGCGAAGGGAAACGGGCAGAGTGTCGAAACAAACCTCGTTCCAGAGACCTGCCTGTGGGGGAATGTCGAGCTTGAGAGCGGGCAGAGGCAGAATTATCTAGATCACAGGGAATGTAAGTTTTTGAAGCGGCCCGTTTGTTCCCGTGGCGCTGTCTGCGTTGGCGAGGCCGCCCGCTCAATAGATATGACGACAATCCTCTTCCAAGGTTGCCACGATTTGAGGTCAGATCCACCGCCGCCCATTAATGTTCTACTACTATCCTTGACCAACGCCCCCAAGTACTGAACCACATCGGACGAGCACGATTGACTTGTTCGAACAACGCATAATGCTCTCTTGCTCGGTGGAGATGCCCATGCGAATTGAAGCAGGTGCAGATCGGCAGGCACAGTGTAAGCGACAAGTGAGGCGTGTTCGACTTTGAATCTCTTGCAGTAGTCCTGCCCTCGCTGTCCGACCGCAGGTGCACTTTTGGGTGAGTCATTGACAACCAACCGCAACGCGATATCGACTCCTTGCAAGCACGGCTCAAGATACCGGCATGGGGCGAGGACGGTGTGGCTTTACCATGATGTTTGGACCGACGCCGTGGATATGCCAGCGCTGAAACTACATGAGAAAACCGGATGGTGCTGATGCGAAGCGGCACAGGGGCAGCGATAGCGTCTCTGCAGTCTACATCATCACATGCATGCTGCGCTTCTCGAGGCCTGATTTGATCGGCGATGCATTGCTTTTGGGAATTCGAAAGATCTCGCCAGGTCGATGGCATGCAAAGGGTGCTAGTCTGCCGAGGAATCACCCCTTCCGACGTCGTCATGCTGCTCAGCAAGGCGCAGGCCCGTGTCGCCGACTACGGCCGGCCTGCGCATAAAGATCAGACACCGCCCCCTCCTCCTTTGTACACCCGCCGTCTTCCTCTGACTCACGTCGTTCAAGAACGAGATGTCTTCACACGGCTCCTCCATCGCCAGCTCCCCCACCACAACGGGCAATCCACTGCCGATTGCTATTCCTACTTACGAAGACCACAAATCGCTTCCGCCAAATGCCACTGCCCAAAGTACACCGCTGCAGGTCGCAATCGATACCGACTTATCGAACGTTGACGACTGCCTACCGCCAAACTGTGAAGCGTCAGACTTGGCCAGAGACAAGTTCAGCGATGCTATATTGATCGACAGCGATGACGACCAAGATGACACGCTCAGCGAGAGCGACAAGTGATCCAGTACGCCTTCGTGTGAGTCTGCTCGCGGTGGCGAGGTCATGCCTATCGACAGCGACGACGATGAAGAAACCCGTGTGCCCAAGGACAGCAACAAGCGATCACGCTCATTTTCGCATGAACCTGCCAATGAACCTGCCAAAAACGGGTCAAACCCAGCAAGCGTTCAGATGTATCGAACCCGCGAACAAGATGGGTGATTGAAGAGATTGTCAGCAGATTCGTGGGTGTTGATGGAACCGTCCTGTATGAGGTATCGTGGGCAGACACCGACATGACTCCAGCCGAGCTGAAACCTCTGCGGAAAGGCGCTAGCAGCGTAATTAGGCGTGAGAACGGTCTACGCAGAGTCAGTTGGTTCAACACATGGGAGCCTCCGGAACATTTAGACAGGTGCGATGATGTCCTCGCCGCTTTCGAAGCCCTGTTGGCTTCAAAGAAAGCTTGACGCGCCCCAGTCGGTCGAGCTGGGTCCTCAGGCGTGTTCGATGGTGTGTTCTATCGTCTCGAGAACTTACCAGGTCGGCACGATGAAGCGAATTCCTTCGTTTGGAGCAGTCAATTGTAGTAAGGGTGATTTGCAGCTGAGTTGCGCATCGGACGATCGAGGAATGGATAAGAACGTGGAAAGATATGACATAAATGATAAATCTCTCTCTCTTCGTCTTCGCACCTTCAAAATTCATCTGATGACGTGCCGAGCGCCAGCCATGAGCTGCTGCGTCAGTGATGAAATGTGACCATCTCGTCACCGAGAGGTCATTTCTGAGCTGCGAGCTTCCGTGGCCTTCCGGAAGGAAATGTTTTGGATTGCAAACGCATCCCTGATCGCTCATTTCTCGCGCACCGCCATCGTGCTGGTCGGGAACTCACTTGTGGAGAACGCGGGTTTAGGCTCGGTGCTCGACGAGAGCCGCGAGACGGACGGGAACATGCGCACTACCAGGGAGATGTATGCGATGATGTCGAGATCTGCGATCTGCAGCCACTTGCGTACGTGTGGCACGTCCTGGTGTATAACGCGCATGATGGTGACGGTGATCATGACCGTGACCAAGAGCTCACTCAAGCGGTACAACGACCTCAACAAGCCGAGCGAACAAGCGGTCAAAATGTGATCGGCGGCGGCAGCCTGCAGCTTCTCTTCCAAGGCCGCGTAAGGAGCGGTGAGTGCTGGGGATCGAATCGCAGGAATGGGCCGCATTTTGGTGCGCAATATCTGCTCTCGTGAGGGACTCCCCGTTATCTGCCTTCATACGATCAGTCTCGTTCCATCACTGATTCCTGCTCCAGACCCAAGAAAACGCAAAACGATCGACTTCCAGATTTCCTACGATCGCCTGAACCATTTGGGGACACGGGCCAGTAGCAAATGGCATTGCTGGGTGGGAGTGAACCACGGACCGACGCTGTAAAGACGGGAAGGGAGCTCGAGGTGAAGATCCTTGATTATCACGACGCTTTGACACGAGGGAACCCCGAGCCATTGGCGTGTGCAACAGGTGCAGTCCATTCATGAAAGCTGGACTTCACGCCACGCGTGCACACAAATGATGACTTGTTGATGATCTGCATTGCCAAGAGCGTACATTGCAGTGGCTTGTTCGAGAGGGACTTGGAGATCGCGGTCGAACATTCGTCACGAAAGTGATGAAATCGTGGGAAATTAATGGTGAATTTGCCACAGTGTGACCAGACGCTGATTTCGAAGGTTCCGTTCCCACGATCTTGGTCCGAGGATTTGGCAGAGAATTTCTGGGCTGAAGGTTTCCAGAACAGAGGTGTTTACGATTGAAGACATCCGCATTGAGCAAATTGCAATTGAAAGTCCTGTCTCCTTATACAGTATTGCCGGGGCCGAGAACGGGAGTTTCGCTGCGCACTGGGATTGCACCTTGCGATGTGAGGATCTCAGAAACGTTGCGGCTAATGACTCTGCCACGCCTCGCTAAAATGTGTGTCTCTATGGGTCGCGGTGCAGACACCACTCGCGGAGCATCCGCTTAACGTATACTTTGCGGTAGGTATGGGGTGTAGCCTCCATATCTTTCCAAATGCCCTGCATGTCGCTTTTGCTTTTTTGCAATGGCTGCACAGACTTTCTCTCAAGAATTTGGCTGGGCTGTGTCAATAACTTGATCTATGTAGTCCAAGCGGCAGCGTGTCTCAACGTCACAGCAAGCCGATCTCTCGTCGCTCTGAACCACATGAGGCTTCATTGAACAATGCCGAAGTGCGGAGCCCGGGGATATCCGCGGCTGCAGATTACGGTCGCCCATAACGAGAAGCAAGCATTTTCTCGAACACGAGTCATGCTGCGGTTGCATTCTTTTCGCAAGGGCGATACCCACCCTCACCCGCGCATTGCGACGAATTAACTTTGCGGCGAAATTTTGTGTGGGTAGTAGTCATGCGCACGCCGCGTGTCCAGCGCGATGCGACCGAGTCCTCATAGAGGTGTCATATCAGTAGACCGCGCTGCAGCAAGCTGCCCCGGTGGAGAAGCCAAAGGCCAAGGGGTCTCTCCGCGCTACACGCACATCCTCCTGGAGGACACCTGGGCACGTACCACAATCAACTACTGCGGCAGGTATTGTGATCTGTGCGCAGGGAACGTCATCGCTCAGTGAGGACTTGCTTTCTTGACTATCTGAGCTGTCTATCTATATACCTCAATATTCGGAAACCCGACTGTCCCTTCAGTCCTCAGATTAATCACCGTGAATCGTCATCGACCGCTTGACCGCTTGATCAGACATTGTGATGCTGCCCAGGTGGGTTTGAGATGTCCAGCTGTTCTAGGAGGGTATTAGGTGCCTCAGGCATCCATGACAACAAACTCGCTGTTGGCCAACAGGCCACCCAGCCCTATCTATAGATCCTCGTCCCCTGGAGCCGACACCGACTTTGGCCTTGCCGCCTTTGATTTCTCCCGCGCCTGCCGGCAGCAAACCTACATAATGTCTCGAACGGACACTCACAGCCGAATAATAAAGGCGACCCTGCAGAGTCTTTGTATCAGCGGTGCCACAGCTCACTATATCGAAAAGAACAAAATTGGTCTTCAATGAGCTCAGCATGAGGGATGGAGAAATCTTCGCGCCCGGTGGTGTGCACCTTCATCATCTCCGCTATTGCAGCGTTGTAGCTTCTTACTATGATGCGAACATCTACTCTAGCTGAGCAATCTCCTGGTTTCGGAATCGATGTCATGCGCCGCAGCGTCTTGAGAACTGAACAAGCAAAGACGCTCCCTTCTACTCGCCACCATAACTTGCTCTAGATTCGTGGCCCTGCTGCTACGCCACAAGCACCAACGTTTATCCATGCGATCGATTACATGCGGGTCCGGAATCCTGTGTCGAGGCTGAGAACGATGGAGATATGGAATCATTCAGACCTGACAGTGACCGATGTCCCGTTGGCATGAAAATTTTCCAACAACTATAGATGAGGGGGAAAACAAGAGCGGAAAGGGACAAAGATGTCAGCAGGACGAATTGGAAATGGCGGAGCCAAGGATACGCGAAGCGCGTGAAGATTGCCTGAGGGTAAAGGCAGGAGAGAACCGTCGGGTCGCCGCCGAAGCACGACACGCTGCCTTGTCACATCGGACGCTACTTCCCTTGACTTGAGGATCACAGGCCTCCACGGAGACAAGGGAGCGACTTGAGGATCACAGGCCTCCAGGGTGCTGAACGCCACACCATCTCTCCTGCACGCCGACCACCACGAAGACGACCAATCGTCTCAGCCAGACGAAACGCGATCATGCGGTCTCAATCCTTCGTTTACAACTCTGCCGTTGACCTCGTGCTTTCGGCACGTGTGAAGTTTTCCTTGCGCAAATCCCAAGCCTTCGTCATTCGCGATTGGAACAGTGCGCATTACAAGAACTCGCTCGAAGTCGCGCTTCGGGTAATTGTGAGGAAGATCTTCGATGAACATAGAGAGGAGCTCCTTCGCAGAAATCACGTCTACTTGTCATTTTTTATTGTGACACAGCCTTTGTTTGTCGATGACAACCGTTCAATGCTGTTCGCTCTCAATGAGCACTGGCAAGGCGAACAGACCACGTTGGTCACAGACGAAGGCGATTTCTAAGATCCTGTGACGAACATTCGGCTGGTGGAGGAGCCGGGACTCACCGAGGAGGAGAGGGGGAGCGATCAAAGAGGCGCATCTCCTTTGGTGATCATGCTGCGCCTAATAGTGAAACGAGTGGCGACGAGAGCCCATTTGTTGGCGTGGGAGAAGGAAATGGCAAGCATGTGGAACAGGCAATCATGTTGATTGGTCACAGTGTTCACTGAAAAAGGTCGAATGAAAACTCAGAGAACCTTTCCTGGTTGGGTTCTGGGCTTCCATACGAAAAATCCTCGTCGATCAGCTCATCGCCGACTTCCTCCGCTGTACGAGCGCCAAACAGATTGTTACCAGCGGCGCCTGTGAGGGACGGTCTCTCTATTCGTGGTTTACGGTGAAGGATCGAGCAGATTTACATCAGTGGCATCTGGACAGGAACCCCTCTTCACCCTGCGATGGTATGGCAGCACGCACACACGAAATCATCCAAGACATTGCTCCGCTCCTGGAAGCGGACCAAGATGGCGAATTAGAGATGGCCGGAGCGTGGCGGAGGAGCAGCAGTCTCAAATAGCCATGCGAAAGTAGATCACAAGGTCCAGATCGGCTCAAGGCGACAAGTCACCCCGCCGTTCGCTTGTGACGGCCGGAATCACTCATAGGCAAGCGCAGACAAGGCATTGCACGCTGTCATCTTGGATTCCATCTCCATCCAAACTTTGTACCTGGACATTATTGGACGTCTTGCAACCTCACCCAAGCCAGCTGTACTGAACCCTACGGCGAGAGTTCTTGCAGGGATTGTTAATCACAACGCGGACGCGAACGACGTGTCGATTGTGATTTTAGCAGCGCACATCGCTCGTATCACGGCCACCTCCACCTTCTGGGGACGATGATGAAGCGGGATGTGACTGCCCCAGGTGCAGGTTCGTGGACACGCTCGTGATCTCCGTGGTGATGAACGGCAGGAGAGAAGATGCCAAGCTGCACACACTTCCACACGCCACACGATGCTGACAGCGATGCGGACGCACTCAGGACAGCGTTTCCCAAACAAGAGGATGGCGTGCTACATGTTCCCCTTTAGCAGCGAGCTGTACGTCTCTTGTTCTCGTACTCGAACGCAGCTCGACCAACTGTACTTGTTGCACTGTGCACGTCATCGGGAGCCAGAACATCGTTCTCGAACGCGCACTGGATGGAGTTTTGAGAACGGACGCGTATGCGTCTACATTTCCACCTGGATCACAAAACGATCAGGCTCGTCTACTTGCCCTCATTTGTGTCTTCGTCCCAGCTCTCGTCGTCGTCGTTCGCCGAGGACGAGCTCATGAACAAGTTGTCAATGGCGGTGATGTTCACGACGGCCTCCACAAACGGCTCGGCACTCGCCGCGCCCCCTATTGTGGCACAACGACTGAATTAAGGTCCTGGCCTGCTCATTTGAGGAAAGCCCACCCGCGTTTCAGCCGATCTCACGACCATAACCATGACCTCGCATGAGTTCGTGACCACGTACTTGCCTCGCTGTCGGTGTCGAAGAAGCTCAGGCTGGCACTCTGGGTCGTTTCCTCGCCCTCGCTCGCTCACCTAAGACTGGACGCCTTAGCCAGCGGGGGTTGAGAAATGAGTGTCGCGCCTGGAGTTGTCCCCCATTCCTGCTTGTACACGGAGTGCCCCATGTTCTCAGCCGTGGTTCTTTGTGATACATATAGTCGGCCACGAACGTTCGTTCGTCTTGAATCTCGTCCTCCTCCACGTTTTTCCAACTCCGTCATGAGGTCCATGATCATCGTCTGGCTCCTTGTGAACTCAATTGTAGTCCTGCAGACCTTTTTGCGCGCGAACAAGGTCTGGTGCGTGGCACTGTTGACACCGTCGATCACAATCGTGTGCTGGGACACGGCTGGCCCAATAGGCTCCTGTTCGTGTAGAAGTGCGGATCTTTCTTTTGTCTCGCGCCTCTATCCTGGTGCCCGCTCTTGTTCCGTTATTGTTTAGAGTCTGAACGAGTTGATCTCCATAATCCTCTGGTCGGTAGCGATACTTCTGCTCGCCTTCGTGTTCGAGTCGATCGTTTGGGCATACGCGGCTTCGTTCTAGTTCGCATCGTCGATCTTCTTGCCACTCTCAAGTCCATGGGCATCTCCATGGCTTCGATCTCGTGGTCGTTGGTAGTGGTGTCCATACTCTCGATCGAGCTGGTCGTCAGAATCAAGAAATGGTCAGTTGTTTCCGTCTCAGCACCCAGCTCTTCCACGAGTCCGCCTTGATGAACTTCTCCAATGTCTCGTCCTGGTACCCGTTGAAGCCCGCCGCCATTCTCCTGTGCGATGATCGTCGGGTTCCGGATATTGTACAAGCTCATTGACGAGAGCTCATCAACCGATACGAGCCTACGACCTGGTCCATGCTCCTATCCGCGCTCACCACCCCGAGCTTTTCCCGTATGCGGAGTGGATCAGGACCGTCTTTGTGATTCACTTCTCCTACACTCCGAGGACAGCGACCAGGCTATGTAGGCTTTGGAGACCGTGTCCGTGATTATTGGCAACGATTTGACGAACGCCACGCCCGACTCCAAAGCACGAATACGATTAGCTGAGCATCACCGCGATTTTGGTCTAGGGGCCTTGCTTTCGCACAACGACATGATCTGGCTCATGATCTAGATTGAGGGCCTGCATCCGACGCACATATGGCCGACGAGTGCGCGAGCCAGCCAAGCTCACGGTCCTGGCGTACAACTCTTTGCCTCGCTTGCTGAAAGCCGAACGTATGGGTCGTATCGATGATAGAATAACATCGCACCAAGAAATTTCCATGGCGAAACTCGTTCCGCAAATTGCGCCTCTGTGTGTTCCTGTGCTTCTGAGAGTTCGTCTTCCCTGATTGCATTGCATTTACCCCGCTACCCATATGATGTGCGGCATCTGCAGGTAGGTGAGACGGAGTAGGGAATGCGAGAGCTACGTGGTGATTCAACACTTTCGCGTTCGTGAGCGAGCTGTCGTCCGGCTCAGCTGATCTTGTAGAGGCCGATAACCGAGACGATTCTGTAAGGTGTGAACGGATGCCACGCTAGAGGCGAACAGGAATGCATTGCATCAATTGACAAGAGGCGGTCAAGGGTCTCTGGCAAGGATAAATGGGGACGGTCACCCCCGCAAGTTGATGGTTCTCACAACGCTGCCTCAGAACGTTTTAACCGCGGATACCGTCGGACACAACTTACGTCATGCCTGTCGATACCGAGAATACCAAAGTGCCTCATGACGTGACAACTTTGTTGCGAACGCTCCTCACCAGGGTGCTTGATCGTCTGTTCGACACACATGATACTCGGACTGCAGGAATGCTGAAGGAAAAGCTCAAGATATGTACTAGGCTAGAGACGGTCGACGAAAACCTCAAGCGCTTTTTGGGCGACGTCAGTAAACCAGGGCCAGGAGTGGAAAGATTGAGAGCCATAATGAAAGAATTTGACATGGAAAGGGGACCGAGAAGCAAGGTTCAGAAGCAGACAAGTGAGGTCGAGCAACAGCCAAATGCCGCACATATGGTGATTTTTATGGCTCCTATCATACTGGTAGTCATGGACAAGGAAACAGCTGACATGCATGGCCTGCGCATCTGTGAGATGGGCATGATTTTCGACATCGATTGCGACACTTTCAAGGGCATGATCCAAAGGTTGAAGACCGCAAAACTCTCCGACCATCAACTTCTGCTCGGCATCTTGGACAGCAATGAGGAGACCAGAAAACCCTTTCCCACTCAACTTCTGCCAGACATCCAGCGACTGTGGACAGCGAGGCGGATAGAGGGCTGATTCGCGATATCATGCCAGCTGATCAGAATGGGCACCTATTTCAAAGCCGCTCCGACACGCACATAGCCAGGAGGCGAATACCAAGGAGCTGCCCTTTGATGAATGCGGGTTTCGAAGGGCCGTTTCGCAGGAATCGGCGTTGATCTCTTTCTGGCAAGGCTTTGTCTGCTACTGCTCAAACCGCAGCAGCATAGGTCTCAATTTCTCGAACAGATAATGTCTGTCTATAGCGAGAAAACACACCTACGATATCACTCCTTACTGTCAGACTATCGACATCCGTGATACGACTGGGTTGTCCGCAACTGGATCGCATGGCGGTAGATGATCGTTGAACATCCTGGCATTCACAATAGTGCATGTTTTGCCACGTCAAACCCGAATGTACCATCGAGCGACCGTTGACCAAATTTCCGAGCGGACCCTGTCACGGTCCTCCTAGGAGATGACATATTTTGATCTACAAGGGTTGTCGGCGGCTACAGTCTTTGTCTGCTCATGCTGCAAGTGACTGTAGTCAGTGCATGAAAATGTGCATGGGCATGAGCACACATTTATACCGCACAACATGCCATGCTGCCTTCGTTGTTCCACAACTCTCCGTCGCTCAATCGTGGTTATCACAACCTCTGTCACTCCTTTCAAGACTCACAAACGTCGCGCTTCTCACCCGCTCTGTCGCTCCTTTCAAGACTCGCAATCGTCCCGCTGCTCAAACTGTCTTATCGGACGACGCCGAAATCACGAACTACCAAACAACTCAACTTTCAGCCTCCGCGTTTCAGTCCTCACAGGAACCCATGTTCGGCTCTCCATACCATGGTGGCTATTCCGCCCACTTCACAGCTTTGTCTCTCATCAGAGCCATTCTCTGGCACGTCGTCTACATAATTACGACGTTGCATTCCCTTTCCAGCTTCGTTGACTGGCGCGGTCGCACGACTTCTTTTGTCAACCGCGGAGAATCTTTCTGGAAAACCGAAATGGAGATCGCGATGGAGCTCACTATCCACACCTCTATCTTGACCATTCTGGCTGTCCTGCGATGGCTTCTCAGGGATATGGACTTGGTCCTGATGTTGTTGTTCGCGCAAATACTCTCGACAGCAGTACTGGCTTCCCTTGCGTCCACTTCTGAAAAGCAGCCCGCGCTATCTGCAACTACTGGAGAAGAGGCGCCACCAAGGGGAGAAAAGTGCGCCTACAGCATTGTATAATTGCGATGTTGTTACATATACCAACTTGCATCGCTCTGTCAAGTGCTATCATCGGCTTCGGGTCTGTCAGCAATGACAGCAATTTGTCCTCCACTCGATTTACTGCTGCGGGTGTGTGGAGACCACGGCAATAGCTAATACTTTAATACATCTTATCGCGCAATCATCAAATGTCTGTGGTCGTGCTTGGCTGTGATGTTCCAGACGCCGCTCAGACCAAGCACATGATGAAGCTGTGTCTTGCAGGGGCCACGCAGAGGATGACTGAGCGCAACGGCTGCACAAAGATAGAAGGTGGGTAATGGAATGAGGCGTGGTCCAGGTCTTTCTCGCCATCCCAGAAGCAAATGCAAGCGACGTGGCAATTATGAAGTGCTGAAGTGCTGTGGTGACGTGCGCAGTCAGAATTGGCTCAGGTCCGGCGCGTGCGCCCGCCGATTCGTTAGTGCCACGGGCCGCCCTCCGTGTGGCAGCGCGCGAAGGACTAACCTGGAGGGTTTGGTTAGGGCGGGCTATTCTGGCGATTGCTGGTGATTGCTGGTGATCGGAGGTGATCGGAGGTGATTGGGGGCGATGGGGGGGACACTGAAACCGTTGAGACGCTACGCACGCACGCACGCAAATCTATTTTCCCGCCCGGGCGTCGAGCACTGCAACGTGCAACGTGCTTTGACGATAGGCTGCAACGGCTCATGGAAGTGCGCATGCCTACAATTTTGTACCACTTTCTCACACCATTACCCAAGATTGGCGTCCCGGCACACCACCAGGTTTTTCCGGACATGAATGCAACCGCTGATAACGATGCGTCCACAGTCTACTGCGGACAGCCTCATCACGCCACACATGTATCGATCAGCTCGCGACCGACAAAGATCACTTTGAGCAGGACGCCCGCAACACCGTAATCTCGGTGACGGGCCCTCCGCATCAGGAAACAGGCGCAGCCGCGTCCGGAATGGCGCCCAGGCTGCACGGGGTGTAGGGTCCGTGCGCGGACGGGTTTGCATAACTTCGCGGCGCGCCCCGGTCTCGCGTCGCCTTGCTCTTGTCTTCCATCATGCCCACCGCGCTCGCACGCGCCCGCCGGCCTCCCTCGCGTGCCCGGACACGAGCGGCTTCGCCGCATGGCCGACTTCTCGCGGCGCCTACCCTACCACGATGACGACACGCGCTCTCAGACAAAAGTCGCTCTCGACTACATTATCGGTTCCACCCCACCCCCGTCGGGAGTCTGTCCGCCGTTTTCGTGCGCCAGCGCTGGGAAAATGGCCGACCAGTCGACCACCCTGAGCTACACCCCGACCACGGATGGTGGTCGGCCGCGAGTCTCGCACAGCAGAACGGCCACCTACACCCCACGCTCTCGCCCGGCTGAAATCGACTGCGCCCCCTCAACCGCACTGTTTCTAGGCAGCAACATTCGGCGTCGCCGACCGGCATCAGCGGAGCTCGCATGCATACAAATTCCTACCTCGGCTGCAACATGACAGGACCGAAAACGGAGCGGCCTCAAATAAGCGAGCTTGTTGGATGATTGTCCCGCCCGAAGCGGAGTCTAGTAGTCCAATGGCGGACATCGAAATGAGTTTGGGCCGTTCGTGCGCATGCGCGATTTTGCGACAACACGCCCGTGCACATTCGCGCGCGCGGAAATGAGCAACAACTTACGGATAACAGGATTTCGCGGCAAAGCAGATTCTCCAATCTCCGCAAATGCCACGTCATCCTGCCCACCTTCGGCGATTCACAAGTCACTGCATGCTGGACATTGCAGGAGTGACTCCTGACACCATTGAGTCATACCTACCTACCACTCATTTGAGACGAGCGGTTAGGAAACGAACCCCCACCCTGCACTCCTGTCACTGCGCCGACATGGACATCGAACGCGTCGACGAGTGAGGCCAAGAGCGGTGCTGAACCAATCGTTACCTGGGGTTTATTTTTAAGATTGCAACGAGCGTCAATCCGGCGGCACGCAAGTCTCACACCCTTCATTGCAGCACACCCCCACCACGACACAGCCTCCACACCGGCATATTGCAGGGATGCCACTTCGGTCCTTAGGCTACTGGTTGGTTGAGAGAAGGTGCAGCTGTTGGGATACGATGCTGCCTGGGGGCCCGGTGGCTCAGATTGCGACCAGGTAAAGAGAACACGCAGTCGGAACGCGGTTCTGTTCGCGAGGATCGGCGGCTTGCAAGGCGCGGCGCGGCGTGAGAAAGCAAATATGCCCAACATTGAGATAACGCGTGCCGATGCCACCCCAGGGCTCGGCGAGCCTCGGAGATCCATGACACATATATGGAGAAAGCGGTCCGCATATTCTCCATCGCTCACTCACTCGATTTCGCACAATTTTGGGAATGAGCAGAAATTTCGTGCATCTCATTGAATTGCACCGATCCGTGGGGCAACCGACTTTCAGCTTTCACGCGTGCTGAGACTTTGTTCCCCAATCATTGCCACCTTCACTACCAGCAACATTCTACAGATTGTCTTGCGACACCAAGTGCAGCATGCACTTTCACGACAAGGAATCCTTTGAGTTGTACCACACTCTCGATATTTGGTCACCTGTGACACAGCCTCAAGAACTCCGTATCAACGTATTCACCTCCAAGTCGTACCTGGAACTCAAAGCAAGAGACCGTACGAGAGACCGGAAGAAGACGCAGAAGTCGCAATCTGCGACATGCGAGCGGCTGGACACTGAGGGTCACCTGAGCGTTGAGTCGATCTTTGAGGGTCCTCAATCGCCCGCCCGCTGTAACATAACCTTGGACCGAGCGGCGAGCCACACGATTGAGAAATCATGCGTCCGGGAAGCATTTCGTCGTACCATGTACGACGATGTGGACCTGGCAGGTACTACGATACCATTCACCCAGCAAGCCAATGCTGCTCAGGCTGCGCTTGGATTGTTATCTTGCGATAGCCAGGCAGCACCATGTCTGTCTCCAATTTTTCCAGCACATGCATCCATCAAGCAGGGACACATCGAGCCGTTGTCTCCGCCCAATATCGGCAGTACTCCGCCTGCCACATCCATTCCCTTTCGTCAAAGCCCCGGAAATTCTACCACTGGTCTGGAATGCGACCACCCATTGCTCCCAGACTCCTGTCCGGATAAGATCGCAGCCAACCTCGACGACGACCTCAATAGCGCCGACTCTATTGAGGACCGGAATCGACGCAAGGAGAAGAGTCCACTTCATCTGCGCAATGATACTTCCTTGAATCGACTTGATTTGCCGATATCAGGTTTGGAGCATGAAGAGGCGGTGAAATGCCATCAGCCACTAAAGAGGGCAAACGATCGCCATTTCATTGCTGCACAAAAGCAGCAAACTCATGGGCTCAATGACGACCGCACGGCTACATCGGTACGATCTTATTCACGGTTGCGTGCGAAGCGCACACCACGTAAGCTGTCTGCAAGTACACATCACAAACAGGCTACGATTGAGCCAAAGAAGACCACACGCGACAAGAATGTCAAGAATTTGGGTTTTATTCATTCTCTCTTATCTGATAAAACGCCACCACGCAAGTCACGATGCGGTCGTTCAATTGTTCGACCACGGAGACACCTGCCAGAGGAGGGCTACGCTTAGGTGTGCCTAGCCGTATTGGGCACTTTTCCCGCCTCTCGGCCACACCTACTCTTGCTTAACAATGCCGTGGCTGAGCCTGACTCTTCCGCGGTCATCGCAGATCGGAGTAAGATTGCATATGGGCTGGTGAATCTGGCTTTTTCGCAGGAGCCACATGTTTGATGCTGTGCAATGAATCGCTCCAAGAACATGTTTCATTTAAGCGCAATTGCGCTATATTCGCCTTAAAAATGACATATTGGCAGTGGTATATTAACCTTAGATTTTCGTCTCCGGCAGGCCTGACATGCGCTCTCAATTAATGTTCTTTTCGTGTTGTTCATAGCCTTGTCGTGGCATATAACAACGGAAGACATGTGTGCAGCCGGCAGTAGACTTTTAGCAGGGAATTTGCAGTGAGTAGAGACAGATGGCGCGCTCGAGACAGTAGTGGAGGGATCGGTGCTTATAATTCTCAGAAAACTGATCGCATGTTCATAATTTCACGTGACTGTGCATCGCCGATCTGCATCGCCGATTGGGGAGATGGAAAGCCATAGCCCGCTCCAGAATTGTGTCTTCGTGACAGGCTGGGAGAACACGATACCTTCGAAAATCGATGAGTGGCGAACGGAATTCTGTGCGATATGCACAAGACTGCTATCTTTTTGCAATCTCTTTGGTAAGCCCACTGCTGATTGCTGTGCGTGACTTCTCGGTATTGCAATCGTCGGGCTGGACGCCTCGATCCAGTTGTATGAAGCAAGGTGTTGAACCTGACTAATGCATGCATGGAGTCACAATGAAGTGAAGATGTTCTATCTGAATAATTGCGACTCGGGCGCATCATAACATCGTAATTGTACTCAGCGTATGATTTAAACCCATAGTTCTCTTCAAACTCATCGTAGCTACGGCTCCCCTAACAAAACCATCGATCAATAGGTCAAACGTGCTCAAATTATCCAGACTTGCGAAGCGTATTACCAACGGTATGCCGCACATTGCCCGTGCACTGCTATACGATGGCTGACCACTCCACAATTAGCAAACGGTAGTACAATGCAGTACAACCATCTTGCAAGCGAACATGACACCGGTGGCTTATGGAGAAGTCGGTGACCCTCGTTCCGCCTGGTTATTCCTCCTTGCCTTAGCTAAGTTCTTCAAGCCGACCACTACCATCAGCACGAGATCGAATCCGATTATGAGGAGTTCTATCAAGAGCAGTAAGGGTTCGGCTATGCTCCATTCTCCCTTGGTCAGATTGTCTTCTGCTTCAGGATGCTGACACGGCGCGGTGACTTGGCAGGATTGCTCTCGTTGCAAACAATCTACTTGACATCCTGCTTCGCATAGAGCGCAAAATCGATGCTCTCGCGCTTACGCTGAAAGCTCAATCGCATTCAGATCAGTAACCACGACCCTTGAATTTTCTCAAGAGCTTTCCGTGCAAACATCATTGTTGACTGGATAAATTCGAGCAGGAAGCAGAACACGCATGGCATATGGAGCAATTCATCGAGGCCATAAACACCACATTCCACACGACGCCGGAAAGCGATTCGCGCTTACGGACGGCAATCAAGGGGTTGATCATTCAGAACCACGACAAACTGGTCGACGATCCTGCTTTCGCTGAAACGATTGATCATATTGATGGCTTTGGCTTCGACCTGTTTAAAGAATTTTGTCATCGCACAAAGGCACAACGCGTATGTCGCATTTGTCAAGGAATCTTTCAGAGTGTTTGTGCTTACAAGGGGTGCTCACACCCCGTAACTGGATTTGGAAGGCCGATTGGATGTGATAAGCAAGGTCCTTGTGGGAAGTGTAGATAGTACTGAAAGGAGAATTCGATGGTGTGGGACGCGCCGCATTTCCGTGGAGCGGCGATGGGCACTGCAAACCTGCACCGCAACCTAGAGTAACTTAAGCCACGTGATCATCGGGTCAGCAGTGTAAACAGTCATTGCAGCGATACAGACCTTCAGCGAATATGCAGATGCTCAACCTGGTTCGAGCATGCGCAGGCACAGCGCGCACGGTCCATACTGAGTCGGATTCAGTATGGACCGTGCACACTGTGCTTGGTCGATGACGTAACGGTTAAAATGGGTCACCATTCTTGATCATGTCTTCCCCCCAACCGATGCAATCACGGGCAGTGTCATTGTTGTCCCAATTATCGAAGTCGTCGCTCAAATCGTCCGTAGGGAGGTTATCATTCCACTAGTCCGTTGCTTCCTCGATGTCTGCATCACTCCATGGCCCGGCAGCTTGGCTCTTACTACGACCGTTTTCACCCGTTCATTGACTCAACTTTCGAATTCTCATGTATGTGCAGTCGATGCGCCCGAACGCGTCGCAAGTTTTGCATCTCAGAATCCGTCCCGTGACGTACCGCGTTCTTCCCATTGCAATTCCTAACTTAGCCTTACTACACCTGCGATCAGATTTTTGCCGTCGAAAGGCCCTGAAGATTGTTCGATCTATCATGGAAGTCTCTCAAAATACAATCCACCTGCCTTCGTAAAGGACAGTCAGAGCCTGCGTCGCATTGGTGTTTCAGACCACGCTTTGCCGATTCCAGTCGTGCGAGGATGTCCATAAAGGACTCTGAGCTATGAAATGCTTCATGTCCCCACAGCCCGGCCTGCCTGAGGAGGACGAAATACTCTGCAACACGAAGTTCGCTGGTGCAGTAAAGAGTTCGCAACTCGGAAAAGCCGTGACATGGGTGGCACTTCTGTGCGCCTGCTGGATGCCGCCTTCCGCAGTTGAGACATTCCACATATTTCATAGCATTTGCCTTTTTGATCTTGCCCAAGTCAGACTCAGCATCCGACATCGTGCCGCGAATCCAATCCAAGTTGTCTTCAATCTTGCTGATGAGATCATCTGCATCGAGAATTAGTACTCTGTACTATGCGATATCTCGAATGAGGAGGAAACTCACTCTCCAGATACGAAGGAAGGAGCGACAACAACTCGTGGTTTTCCCAGGACTCCACATTGGAAATAGAGAGCTCTTTGATTGCAGACTTTGACGTCTCTGTAAAATTGGACGACTTCATCGTGAAGTCTATCAGAAGCCGCAACCCGATATCGACCGGACTACTGGTCAGCTCTAGACTCATGAGCCAGTAGGCTAGCCAAGGTCGAAAGATTCGAGTACAGTCGTATTTGTCACTAAGAATTGCGATTCTCGCAGTTCGATCGAGGTTTTCCGGACCCGTTGCTCCTGGGCAATGGTGGAGAACTCGTAAGATGTTTTCCATTGCATTGTGATCATCATTGGTGAGATTGATTCGAGGTTTCTCTCCAGCCAGAATTGCTTGCGCCTCATTCATGTCACCACGTAGGAGTTTCTTGAATACTGGGGAAGCAAGGGCAAGAGTCTGCGTACAGATTTGGAAATCCTCTAGCACGCCATCTTGAGGTGTTCCAAGACCAAGGAAGGCATCTCCTTCGGGGCACAAGTTGGTTATCAATAGAGCGGACGGCACGTGATCAACTCTCGCTGAATGCTTGTTGTTCTTGATGTCAGCAGGTAGCTCAGGCCTTGAGATACTCACGCTGGCGTACTTCATTGCACTCCATGTCAATTATATTCCTTTTAGGTCGTAAAAAGCTCAATGGGAGCGTTGAAGTGTAGCGAATGAGGAGCAGAACTCGTTGCTCATGTACGCCGCCTGAGATCGCTGGAGATTGTTTGCGTTCTTCGGTAAAACGCATGGCTTCCCGCACAATACTTGACAGAGGGTGCCAGACTCATATCTCAAGCGCGGTCTATTCAATTGGGCCTGGTGGAGCTGCTGTCCAAGCTTCGTACCATCGATGTCTAGCTTGATAGGTACCTAACCCCTCCGATAGTGTGAAAAGTCATTGCAGCAATGATGGCCTTCGATAAAGCGACGCGTAGATACGTAACCTGACCAAACATCTACACACCGCCTCGCCGCCCGCGGATGCTAGACAAGATCGAGCACGCACTGCCTCGCGTGTGGCACAGTGTTTCAGTCATCGTACCTGGGGTTGATACCGATGACAATTTGGTATCGCTTTCTCCTCGCACTGGTGCGCCGTGGTTCTAGACTCGAAACAGCGTTAAAAGCCTATTAGTGATCAACGAACAATGGCGGAATCTCCGACGCTAAAATACTATACGGCTATTTAGCGCAAAACAGCGCCGAGAGAGACATCGACCATGTCTATGTGATGCTCCCGATGACAAGACTTTATGCTCCCTTTAATGCTCCTGATTACGATATCAACTTCAAAGAAAATCGTCATATCCATCGCAAAATACGACATCTCATTGAAGAGAAAATGTCATTCAAAACGCTCGAACGACGCTCCTTGCGTCCGAAAGCGGAGATCTTTCAACGAAAAAAAAAAAAAGGAAACAGCTGACTCCGTGGCAGCGGGATCCAGTCTTTGCCACTTCAGGATACTCGTCGAACATTGGCTCACCAGAGACCTGCGACTTTCGTGTCATGAGGTCGCATGAATTTTGTTGTGTATGGCTAATGCTTGTACCAACCGTTCTCGTTGACACCGGTACTAGGCCGCGAATCCGCGGGCAACCCTAATTCTAGCAATGGAGAGCACTGTGAATGTCTTCAATTCTTATCGCATGGACGAGTGAGCGCAGCAGCCAGTAGGGAGGTAGTATGTAGCTCCAATATGCATATGCATATCCTGTACTCACACGTTCATTGACCACGTTCATTGGCCCATCCTTCCCAACAGTCTCGCGCACATGCAGGACAAGGGCGAGATTCGTACAGATGAAAATCGTGTCGCTTTCTAAATATGACCCATTACCTCCATTCACACTGTTACACCACCAAGTTCTTCACCTCACTCATTGCACAATGGCGATGCCTCAAGCTCTCAACATGGCGGATCTTATGAATCTCCATCCTGCGAAGCATCTTGAGCTTCTTGATGTTGTGGATAAGCTAAGAGCCCCGGGTCTAAATGAGCATGTTGATCTCCCACAGCTGATTGTGTGTGGAGATTAATCCAGCGGCAAGAGTTCTGTGGAGAGTTCCTTGCGCAGCTACGTGCATATGGCACCCCATTGTTTTATCCTCTACCTGTACTCATGCAGATGCATATGCTGAACCAAGGATATATCTATCACGACATCAAATACCTATCGTGAGGCGGTGTAGATGAGCCATGGGGCATGAAGCAATTTATTCTGGGGCTCAAAAATACCACCTGACACACCCCGACTTGAGTCGTTGCTGATTTCGTATGTGCAAGAGTCGTGGTTATGCTTCAATCCTGTACCATGGGGGGTCGTCGCAAGATCTATAGAAGTCACCCGGATCGACAGCAGAGCAGGTCAAACCCGCCTTTATGGTATGATGAGGCTACACCTCTACCCAAAAGACGGAAGCCTTATATACTCGACGTCTTCCGAAGACTGCCCGCACTCACCTTCATACAGCATCAAGTCAACTTAACACAAACGCTCAGAGCTACGATTCACTCTATTATTTTAAGCTCCCTTACGCAGACCTAGTGTAGACAGACAGACCAATGATGGACCCAAAGGAAACAGCACACGTGGTTTTCATCGACTCGTTACCTACCCTTCTGGACATGCTCAAGAATCTTATTGCCCCTCATGCAAAGCAGCCCGACTTGTTCTTTGACCTTGAAGGCATCAATCTTGGCCGTTCAGGGACGATTTCGATCTGTACGATCTATGTCAGGTCTCGCGACACTGCCTTCCTTGTTGACGTGGAGGCTTTGGGAGGTTCGGCTTTCGACACCAAACACCCAAATGGATGGTCTTTGCGATCGGTTTTTGAGTGTCCGAATATTGCGAAAGCCGTGTTCGACATTCGAAATGACTCAGATGCACTTTACAGTCTCTTCCAAATCTCAGTCTCAGACATCGAAGACATTCAGCTGATGGAGTTGGGCGCACGAAAAGGGAGCAAGAAGTACGTCGCAAGTCTCAAAAAGTGTGTACAACAAGAGTGCCCAGATGATGTGCATGTTGCGTGGACCCAGACAAAAGATACGGTTACAAGTCTGTTCGACGCAGTACAGGGTGGAGGATACGAAATATTCAGCAAGCGACCACTTGAACCTCACGTTTTGGAATATTGTGCCCAAGATGCCGCCATACTACCTCATCTTCACGATATCTACAGGAAGAAGCTGCATCAAGTGGGACAGCTTTTTTGGCAAACCCGAGTGAAACATGCAACAACCGAGCGCATCAAGCTCTCACAGAGTGTTGCTTACAACGGTCATAGTAAGAGCCAAGCTGCGGGGCCATGGAGTGAAGCATACATCGAGGAAGCAATGGACCAGTGGAATGATGATATCCTTACGGATGATTCGGGCGACGGCTTCGATGATTGGGACGACGGAGACACTGCACGTGATTGCATGGGCTGGGAGGAAGACATGATCAAGAATGGTGAACCATTTTAACCATTACGTCATCTACTAAGCATAGCGTGCACGCGGATGGCAAGGAGCTGGGTGCTACTACTCACTCAGGCTGCGCGTATCTCGGGGTACGACCGCTACCTGTACTTTTCACAAACGCGACCGTGGCCCGTATGATTACTATGTTTGGACGCCATCTCTCTCCATAAATCGATTTCCATGATTTCGGATCGATTTTTGAATTTGACCTCCCAGAAGAAAGGAGAGGTCGCCCCACCGCTCGCCTACTGCGTCTTGTAACTGCTATCTCTGGGAGGCCCACAGCGGACAATGCAAAATGACATGGTTGACCGACTCCACGCCGCGCTCGCATTCGCAGGTGGCGCTGTCCGCTTGATGAGTGCACGCGAGGTATTCCCGCAGGTGTGTGTAACCTGTTCGTGCCTGTGCCAAGATCCCAGCCTCCTCCCGGGTGAACGCATCGTATGACTGCAGCGTGTGCCGTCCAGGGAGCGCGACTTGGAGGGCGAGCAGCACTTGTGATTCGACAATTCCTTCACCGGAGTATGCATAGGCAGGCGAATCAAACTGCTAGGGGGGCATACCTGCATGCAATGTGTTCGGAGCTTCGTGTTGCGGGATAATTGAAATCAAGGGTGAGCCACACGTAACTTTAGTTCATCTATTGGCAAGTCCCACTTGAATGTCACTGCCGAATCCAACTCTTCCAACTCGATCCCACCGCGCCAGGACCCAGGAGCCTCGAAATGGCTACGGCGGGAGTAGTCGAGATCGCTCGCTCAGATTTGATACCGTCAGAACTTTCCGAGAATGCAACCATTAGTCAGGTTCAGCACCTTGCTTCATACAACTGGATCGAGGCGCCCATCCCGACGATTGCAATACCGGGAAGTCCTGCGCAGTGGTTAGAAGTGAGCTCACCAAAGAGATTGCAAAAAGATAGCGGTCTTGTGTATATCGCACAGAATTCCGCTCGCCACCCAGAGAGCCCCCTTGAGCCGCTTTTCCGGGCTTTGCAAATCGAGAGACCCGACTTTGATTCCAGTGAGGTCGACATCATCAGTGACCGGAACAATTTCCGAAAGCTTTTGTCATTTGTGGATCCTAAAACTAGCAGGAACGGGCTGGAAAATTTTACCATCAAAGCTGAGATCATTGGTAGTGCTGTACTATTGTGTCGAGATGAGGCAGTGGTCCAGGAAACGATCGGCCCAGATGAATTTAGAGGCTATGGCCATGAGTTCGAAAAGTCATACACAACAAACCCGATCGTTGAAAGCACCGGACACCACAGAATCATTGGATATCAGTTTGGAAATCTGAGCTGGATAATTCGTCACGAAACAGATGGTTTCGTGCAAGATCTTCACGCGTCCGAAGGCTCAGCACAAAACGCAGATATACTGAGTTTGATGAAAAATTTGGCAATCTCACCTTCCAACACGCCAGTGAAAGCTTTCCCAGGATCTAAACTCACTCTCAAGCTTTGCGGACAAGCGGTACCACTGGGATCAACCCTGGAGATCAAGACTCGTGTCGCCCATAAACAAATTTCGATCGATGAAGTAGCCCCGCAGTTGTGGCTGTCGCAAACTCCGTACCTTGTCCGAGCATATCACAACAAGGGCACTTTTCAAGTACCTGAGGTCAAGGATGTCCGAGCGGAAATCCGGGCATGGGAAAGAAACCACCAAACCCAGCTGAAAATGTTAGCAGGACTAACGGTTAAAATCATCGAGATGGTCAAAAAGTTCAAGCAAGCGACGATCCAGTACCGTACTGACACCAACACTTTGACCATCAGGTCTGAGATGCATGCAACCATGCTCCCGAAAGATTTGTATCTTGTCTGGGATGAACATATTCCATTCCGAATTTCCGTCAAGGCCGATAAGGAGGCCCCCGAGAAGGTAAAATTTGTTTGGCTTCTCGTTATTGTATCTTTCTGACATAAAGATGCCGTAGATACCAGTCGTCAACTTCGAAAAAAAGCTGGCCGACACAACAATCCGGATTGGAGATAAGTCATACGAGATACCGCTGGGCAAGTTTCCAGTCCTGCAATCATTCGTCGTCGCTGAGAGGCAGAAATCTGTGACAACGGTGATCACACATCAGCAAATTCCACTTTTCGACATTGCGCTGGAGGGTGTCACGTCTGGGTTTCGACAGTGTATCCGTAGACTCGGGAGTGATCTGAATTCCTACCAACAACTCTGTGTCACCTACGACAATCTTGGCGTTGATGTTCTCGAAGGCCAATCACTGGGCAACATCTTCTCGAATATTAAAGCTGTTAATCAGAACCCTGCCGACGAAACGAAACGAAACAAAAGACTTGCAAGAGATTCAGTGTTCAGGCTAATCTATTACTTGTTAAAAGCAGAATCTTTCAGCAAAGGCATCGAGAGCAACAAGATCTATAATGCCGTGATATTTGTCGTTTCCCATCCGCGGACCTTCCGGCACAAAGCTCGGTGCATCGCCCGTGTCGCATACGACTTTCGAATGTGCCCATCGGCGAAACAAAGCGCGACCCTGAACAAGTGGGACAAGAATGAAGATCCAGATGATGTCGACTGTACAACCGATTCGGACATCTCAGACTTCTACTATTACGACTCAAGTGATAGCTGAAGAGCCGTGGTACGTCATCAGTGGCTTTAAAACTCTGGTACTAAGACATGTAGCCACATGTTAAAATTGCACTGCCATCCTATAGCGGAGTAGCATCAATCAAGATAGCTCATCAACCAGAAAATTCACTTTCGTTTGCAACCCTCTATGATAATCAATTCCGAAGTTGTCTACTGTTCTGCAGTATAAGTTAGAAGCGACCGCAGTACAACCTATAAGCTTGGCAATATTCTCAGCAACTGTGTGTGATCTCGATACCCCTTCGGAATTTGCGCTGAGTGTTATAGTCTGGGACAAAGCGACACGCGAAGAGAAGAAAACGAGTAGACGCGGTTGACCGCATTACATGTAGGATGACCTATCGTTAACATATTTGGTGGTACCACCTGTGGCTGCAACGGCTCACCCTTGCTCAGCTGCGACCAACTAACACAAGGCTTGATAACACTTGAAGCGCCAAAGATAATCTGTCGATAATAGGAAACATGCCTGCATGGTTTCGGGACGGCGCTACCGCACAATTTGACTTCATAGCCTCTCCCTACTCTCGTATAAGAGGGCTGCATAGCAGATCGTCAGTGAAAGCGATAGCTGTACAGGCACTGATGCGTTCTGGAGATCAGACGCATGTTGCCACTCAAATATCCATAGGAAAAAGAAAAGTAGTCCAGGAAAGTTGCATACGACCCCATATGTCAGGACCCAGCCGAAGCATCTCTTTTCTCTCGCATATATGCCCCAGAAAATCTCGCGCTTGCTGTCCTGGACAATTACCTGCCTTCTCTTGGGGAGAGATTTCAGATGCTCGTTCTTAAGTAACTCAGGAGCGATCCTGTCCAGACAGAATGATCTCCATGTGCGGTTATTCGAATGGGGATTGTAGAAATGGGCATGGAATTGTGATTTTGGTATCGGTCCGCTAGGGGGTCGGAAATCGATCGGACGTGGAGTGAAGTCGTAAGTGAGATCCGCATCTAGTGGAAAATCGACACGAACCGGTTCGCTCTGATCGATGCCGTACTTGTGGAACTATTCATAAGAATTAGTGTCGCCGTTCCAAATACTAGCTGAAGTTTCCAGCTTACACGGAAAAACTCGCAATGATCATAACGCCACATAGAAAAGCACGTTCTTAGTATGCCTCGATTCCCAAGGTATGCTTTCTTTAATTCGGAAAAGAATTCGACGTCGGTTTCCATCAGGTCAGTTCTGATGGCAGAAACCCTGTAGGAGGTCCCCAACTTTACACAAAAATACACATGACTCCGATCTGTCAGAGATTGATCAACTTCGCAGACGAATCGCCGTTTGTTAGAGGATCTCAAGGGCATATCGTACTTTGGCTTGGCTGCAGAGTCTTGTGGCGAATTTACCGATGCACCGATAGCAGAGGCCATTTTTACATTCGTATCGGTAGTAGAGCCTTTCGTTGCACCCGAAGTTTTGCCCTCGTCGCTCGAGCTTGTAAGACCAGAGTCCGGTAATAGTATGAATGGCGGCGCTGACCTCAACGTTTCCTGTACTGCAAATGCTGCTTGATTTGGCAAATCGGCATGCAGAGGCTTTCCACTTGGCTGCGCAATGGTTTAGCGTTTATATTCGACGTTTACACCACCCATAGGTGGTGACTTACAGAACGCCATCGGAGGCGAGAGAAATTCCGAGAAATTGGCCTTTTCCTTGGTTGCAGTGGCCACCAGTCCCAGGTTTCGCCCATTGTCTCTTCCACCAAACCTTTCACGTGATCAAAAATACCAACATGCTCGTGTGAGGAAATCCGCAGGAGATTGGAAGGCACCCATGATATCTCATGAGCGAAAGCTTGGACTGAGTCTGGGTCGAGTATGTTGCCATCCTCTGAAATGATGACGCTTCCTATTGCAGTGGCCATCTTTTGCTGGTATGATCCATGGACAAAGCTAGCAAGTTGATACTTATATTGCGCATAAGCTTGGCTTTTGCGTAGAAAGCTTCCAATTTCTTGAATATTAATTTCTGTGTGACCTGAGTCTTCTCCCTCATTGTCTAAGGAGCTTTCTGATGCAGTGTATGAGTGATCTGATTCCTCTCCAGATAGAGCTTTGTGAGATGTCTTGATCGGTGCTGGTTGTGAAGTCCCAAGGAGCTCACGGGATTCTGATATACTCCCTTTTTGACTGTCGTTCTCCGTGATGTTGACTATTTCTAGTGCAAGCGAGAACATAATCCTTCTAGATCTCAGTAGTCGCGCTGCCGTCTTTTCATTACTGCTAACGGCCTCAGTCTTCAATGACCCCCCGAAACTGTAAATCAACTTGCGAATATTCCTGCAAAGTCGGTCGCGGCCAACTTTCGGATCTTGAAGCGCATAATTATTTAAGAGCGAGATGAACGGGCTGCAGAATAGAGTCCTAGCAAGACCGGCTGTCAGATTGTCCATGTCCAGGCTTCCTAGACTGGATAGACTGGAGGCGGCTGAAAATTCAGAGAATATCGACTTCGCGTATGCAGACTCTACATCCGAGCTTTCAGTTATTTTCTCTCCTGATGAATTCATTGCTTTATCGATAAGGCTTTGAAGAGTCTCGTCTGAACTCGAACCAAGATAAGATATCGAAGTATCGTCCACTACTTGAGGCGCGACTTTTTCAATCTTGAGATCTTGTATCGGTTTCACCCGATCACTGTCAGAAGCTTGACCGCGGAGTAAGGATGCAAGACGTTTGGAAAGATGATCAGATTTCTGCACGAAGCTCTCTTGCGCTTCATCGATTGTCTGGCGCATCCGCGTCTGCGCTTCAAAGCTTTGGTATTCGTAAACATTTTCTGGTGGGTCTTGCAGGCAGGATGATGCTCCAAGTGACAGGTTTTGGAAATACGATCTCAAATCCTCGCAGATCTGGAGGCATTGTTTTGTGGCTTCTCTCTCGTCTCTTAGATCGATGCCTATCTCCGCATGAGCGTTGCGATCCGTCGTCGGCTGTGTTATCTTATCGTCGATCCGCTGCAGGTGGAGCTCTAGATTATATGTCGTATCTTTGATCATCCCGGTGTACTTTAAGAGGACCCCTTCGGAAATCTTCGAAGATTGCCTAGCGCGAGAAAGTTAGTAACGGAGGCGAGGAGGGAGTTTTGGGCGACTAACATAGTGACGGTGCCTAACCCGACTGAGATGGTCGACTTGTACCCTGCAATGGTTTCGATGAATTCGTTAATATCCCCTCTCATGAATTCCATCCGCGCCCAGTCTCGGAAACCAGTCTTGGACTTTTGGCTGAAACCCTCCATCGCCGCCTCAAATTCACGACATACTTGATCGCATCGTTCGATAGGACCCTGCAGAAGCGCCAACAAGGATTCCTCGGTAGCAACGGTTTGGGTTAACGATTCCAGAATCTTACTTAGATGGTCCAGCTCATCTTGCAGCCTCCCAAGCGTCTTGTCCCGACCTTTGTACCGTTTAACGGCCTCGCGTAAAGACTTTGCAGACTGGATCGCAGCTGTGGAGATTGCGAGTAATGAGGCTGCAATGCTTAAAGGGTCTGCCATTCTTGTGTCGTTTAGTAACTAAAGGATCTCTAACTTGTGTACGTCTCAGCGAGCGTGAAGTACGAGTGCCATTTTCTTCGAACAACACGGCTACTCAGAATCTAATATTTGATTAGCAGCTCCGGCACGACGTCCCTGATTGGTGAGATTAGCGCCGCATGCACGCGCCGAGCACAACTCACGATTGGCGTTATCGCGGTTCACATGTGTTTAGTTCAGCTTTCACCTCGCACGTGTCAATCCATGACTATTAATAGCAGAGCGCTTCGAAGTCTCGGCTTCAGGTTCGTGACCAAGACGTCCACACTTACAGCCGCGTCAACTTGTTTCCAGGCATTGTGCCGCTTGCTGATAGTGAAATGCGGCCACTTATTCCAATTCCATAGTTGCACATGTTTCACGAAGCGCCCGTAATCCGCTTTGTCTGTTGACTGTATGGGTGATGAGGGCACAAAGCTGACCAACGCATTCTGCGATCGTGACAGCGCTAAGCGCCGGGTTCTCCGCAAGCAATTGAAATGCCACCGCTGCGAATCAGCGCACCCGATGCCCTCACTCGAAATGCGGCGACGAACGGTTTGAAAACCAAAGTCACTTGCGAAGTCAAGCGGCCACGACCTATGAAACTTCTACACGGCCAAAGAGATACACTGCTTGGCATTCAGAAATATGTAGGTCATAAGTTCCATGTCTCGTCTAAAGCCACCATTGATCATTGAAGCACTGTTGCTGATCATCGTTACTGTGAGCAACTTCTCCGCAAAAACGTGTACAACGTCGCCCGTTTTGAGAGCATGGACACGACTCACCACACACCCTACAGTCGCATCGCATTTTGCGAACGGCTTTGATTTCCTGCTGAAGTTCAGGTAAAACTTGGGGCATCTTTTCTCTAATTAGGGCAACCAGCTCATCCAGAACGTCTCCAAGATCGATTGGCGATGGTTCGTTTGAGATATTCGGGCATCTCAGTATATGTTCAAGGCATTTGACTTGTTTGACAACACAAGCTGAGTCCCAGAACATGCCACCTACCATCGCGCTGGGTTCGATAGTTTGTACCGCGTGAACTATCAAGTGACCAGGAGGCATGACAAAAGTCTGCCCAGGTCGAAGTGTTATAGCACGAACTATGTTTCTTCGTGGAAGCCAGTCATGTGCATCTCGGCTAAGGTCTTTCCAGTCGCGTTCAGTCATGTCCTTAGGATGGATCCAATACCACCGCTTAATACCGAAAATGGGATGGACCCATGTCCCCGAGAGAACATCACAGTGGGCTCCTGAAAATGCACCTTCGTAGCCATAAATATTAAACCGCAGGCACTCTTTAATGTCCGGAGCTTTCCCGCTCGTAGTCGATCTCCAAAGTAGTGTGCTTAGTAACCTAAAGCGTCGTGCTTTTAAGATAGCAGAATCACCGACTCCGACATAGTCTGGCATTGCAAGTGCATTGAGCCCAAACGGGCGGAGCTCCGAGATTTTGCGCACTTGGTATGCTGAGAGTTTCCGTCTGCCTTGTTGATAGTTCGGATCGATTACATCGAGCTTGTGTGAGCCGAGACAGTCGGCGACGTCATCAAGAAACACAATTTCCGAGTAAGGGAGTGTAGTGAGACTTTCTTCGAGAAGCAGTGGCCTGCTTAAGCCGTGGGGAAATTGATCCATGAGTTCCGGGAGATTCTCAGCATGGAGCCTTAGGACGTCTATTGATTCCAAATTTGTAACATCTGAGAATAGAGTAGCGCGAACATCCAGGACTCGTGCTTCTGAAGAGTTTGCAATCCATGCGAGGGCAGCGTGACAGTCTTTGTTGTGCTTTCTATCGTCATGTGACCGTCTCGCTTGTCGGTAAGCGTCCTTCAAAACCGAATCTGCTGTATCGGGCGGCGGAGTCAACTTATCTCCCGGACAGCAGCTATATCTTGAAATGCGTTTCCTGCCCGGCGCGTTGTCGTTCTCGCCGTTGTTTCCGCAATCTCTGGCACACGCGGCGGTCGCACGCCCGTTTTGGATTACCTCGGCGCAGCTGTCGTTCTCAGCTTCCTCTTCGTGTTCGGCTTGGTCAGCTCTCTCGTCGTGTCCGGCTTCGTTGACTTCTGCATAATGTGCAGTGCCGTTAGCGGGCTCGTACTCTTCTCTCTCGCCTTCTTCGTACGCTTGCAGCCTGGTTCTCTTCCTTGCATTCGTGCTCCTCAAACCACAACTTTGCGAGTCGGCAGTAGCATGATCCTGATGCCGCTTCCGCCAATTTGAAGGGACGAGCATTCCATATTGATCCCTTTGTAGTGCATGTAATTGATAGATGTCTTTGTTCTGTTCTTTAAGAAGTCCTTTCAGCCAAATGCTTGATTTGAAATCTTGCTTTTCGAAAAGAAACATAGTATCGAAATCTTGTTTGGCCCATGCCTCAACATCCTTATCTTCGACATGAAACTCCTTTGAAAGTCGGTCATAAGACCGAGTTGCATTTTTGATGTCCTGATGTGCCAATGGAAGGTACGTGGCCTGGACTGTTTCATTGCCACGATGTAAGCCGACGCGATTAAAACTGGCGTCGTGAAAGCTTCTAAGATGACGATGAAGTAAACTTAGGTTCAGCCTTCGTACAACTTCGTCCCACGAGGGTTCTTGGCGACAAAGAGCAGCAAGTGATGAAAGAGCCGTGATCCCGATGTCTTTCCATCGGTAGTAAATGACTCGTTTAGCTGACCATTGGAGGACGAGGACCCCAAGTGCCCTTTGTCTGGCAAGTGTCGTTTTTGACTGGTATGCTAATGGCTCAGACGATGCGAGTAAACCGCACTTTTCCCAATTTGGATCATTGGTATTAGGCAAGGTATCAATATTTCTCGACCGGGCACCCTCGATAATCGCATGCGCGAAGATGGAGTCTTGATATAGCAGGCGGTCGCGGTGTTCGCAGAGTACTCTTGCAACGTCTGAAGGGTCTCGTAGCAGCACAATTTCAGCATGAAGCTTGTCTAGAGAGGCTTGACATGTGCCTGGAAGAAACAATTCTGCATCCGCCATGTTGTTTACGCTAGAAAGTAGTTTGATGCTGCTGAGAATTGTGAGAGTTCGTTGTCAGGCAGAAATACGCACGGGCCCAACTGAATCGGATTCAGTTGGGCCCGTGCGTGCTATGCCCAATAATGCTCGACTAGGAGGAACCTGTACCGAAGCGCAATGAGATCGGCCATCTCGCATCACAGCTTACTGGAATAAGTGCGCAACGTAACATCGTGGTCCTCGAACATCGTCTAGGCGAGAATGACAAACATCAATGAAATTTGGACTGTAGCAACATCCGAAAATTGCATGACGAACACGCGATGGGTACAAATCTCACATTAAAGGACACATGCAGCTATTGGAGAGACTCTGGGCTGCTTGAGCATGTTAAGAGCAGAAATAGAGCCGCGTTCCAGAACTTCAACAACTTACATCATGAGCTGAGGACTACAATGCGTAAATGACATAGATGCCCGCACGGAGGGATGCCTCTACTGCAAGTGCGGAATGCCAAGCTCGGATACACTAAGTCTGACTCAGGTCATCCTGTGAGACATTAATCAGCATATCAGCCCACATCGAAGGCGCAGGCCCGAGCCAATCCAATCCCATCTGCCATATTAACACCCCTGAGCCTTGATCGCCCAATGTCAGACATCACACCCACGACCATTGGGCCAAGAGTGCTCATGACATTCAAGAAAATTAATACCAAGGAAGACGCTCGGCTTGCCGCAATCAGCACTAGCAATGACCCTATCAGTGCGGAAGATGTCATCACTGGCTCAAGAAGCGGAGTCATGATGGGAGCAATGTCGGAGGAGACTGCACGGCACATATCAAGCGACCACAAGGCATTAATCGCCACATTGAAAGAGCCACAAGCTCAAGAGGAGAGCAGTTCGTTTGCAGGTCATGGGCATACATTAGAAGAGGGCAAACGCTAGAAGCCTCGACAGAGAGTACCTGTACATGGTGTGGCCTTTGTTGGATGGAAGACCATGTGACAGTACTTGACTGACTCGATCGTGCAACCGCTGTCTGGGCTGATATGTACAATTCCACACCAATGTTTGCGGTGTAGCTGATTTGGAGTCCTTCGTGTGCAGTGTGCTTCCAAAACATGCATGCCCTTCGTTGGATAGTCACTACTATACATGTAACGCGATGGTGAGGGGCCGGAGTGTGCCATCTTACATCGCGACGATTCACAGCGATCGCTCCTATGACAAAAGATTTCCGGACGGTGCTACGCGAAACGTTCTATGCCATCACTCGTGTGGCTTCATTTCGGTGGTAACCAAGAACAGTGACGTCTTGATCTCTCACCAGACGGGCATTAATATCATCAAACACCTAAAGCTCGTTCCTGCAATCACAGGGCCTGATCCTCAGCGCTAGTCGGACAGGTTGTTGGATTCGTGTGTTGCGAAGTGTTCCACTTTGCTTCTAGACCGTGATAGACGCTGCCGACTTCATTTCACAAGACGCTATGACTTGAAACCCAACGAATCTAGTTGACAGTCTCGAACGAATCTTTCCAAATCGTGATTAGAGGCTAATACTCAAATTAGCGTTTGATGGCTGATCTAGACGGTGCAAAATTTGTCGTCTTTCCATATTATCTGGGCGAGTAGTCAGAACTAACATATGAATTGCACTCCACTCGAAGTGCATTGGACACATGAACAAAGACAAGGAAACCACCAAGACATTCCGCTTCAGCTGACATGACTAAATATAGGGTGAAAGAGGATCACGAAGACATTCTTCTACAATGCTTAGACATATGCATCAAACGCTGCGCGGTCGGACATGACTCCCACAATCTGGATGTCCGACTTCGACGGCTGCTAAGAGCAGTGTTGGACCAGTCCCTAGATAATGCAGCACATGAGAAGTACAGCCTTGGTGACGACGATAAAGGCTGCACAGACATCTGTACACCATATTCTAAAATTACTGGCACTGGAATTGCAATGCCTCCAATCAATTCGACAGCTCGGAAGACTACTCGGACCTCTTGTGCGTTGCCTACGGTAGTCATTGAGAGTATTGAATCCAGAGATGCCTCACTGAAGCAGCACTCAGACATGTGCAGCTTTGAACAATATCGTGAGCCAAACTCGCATCCGTTGGTCCATCTACAGAGGGAACCCGTCACGTACCAACATTTGCACGACAACCTCGGGGACGCTGAGAACCCGAATTTGGTTTACACACCTACTACGTCGGATTCTGTAACACTTTCCTGCAAATTACCAGAAGTGGCACCCTCGACTGTTCTGAAGATGCCACTTGTGTTCAAAAACGTACACGCAAAAGAAGACGCCCGGCTCGTCATAGTCAGCACCACACACGATACGACCCTTGCACAACCCCTAAACACGCAAGACGTCACTGTTGGCGCAAGAGGTGTAGTGATACTAGGATCGATGTCAGATGAGACCGCACGAAAGATTTCGAGCTACCACAACGCATCAGTCGTGAGATTCTGAGAACTCCATGTATTGCAAAAAGGGCAATTCTTTCGTGGGGTTTGGACGCTATTTGGGAGAAGCTGGAGACACGGAAATTCGATGGAAAAAAAAAGAACAGACAAAGATACGAATACCATTTGTCAATGTATTGCGACTAGGTTTCACCAAGTAGACAAGTAGAGATTATGATTGAGCAGACAGATCCTAACCTTCGGGGCGGCGTCGGGCAGAAAAGCTCCACAAAGGCGAACGTATTAACATTGAAGAGCCACGTGTTGCGCGCGAGATCGGAGGATTAATTGACGAGAATATCTTAACTAGTGCATACAACTTCGTCCGCCTAAACGCTCACGACACAGCCTTGCACATGGCCGTCATCGCGCCGCTTGGAGCACTTGCACGATGGAGCAGATAACTGCCTTCCCCTCCTACAATGTGTGAATCTATCGTTGACCTCCGTTGATTAGCGCGGGAAGCCAGTCCGTTGAGGCATCTGTTCGCGAGGTGAGATAATCTACAACCGCTTATGGTGTGCATTCGTCGCTGCGGTTGCAGCATGGGACTATCGGGAGGACAGCATGCGCATTTTCACACACACATCTTTAGGCAGGCTGGTGGCGCACGACCGATGGACCTACCTCCAGACAGAAGGACTTGCCGTAAAAGTGTTGACGGCATCATCCGCTCACAGAGCGGGGATCTGCGACAATTCGCTACCACCCTGCATTAACTTCCATGGACAGGCCTGTCGAATGCTAGGGTTCGTGCACGACCGGGGAAAATTCTGGATCAACACTCCAGACCATCCCGGCACATGACCTATTCAGTGCTCATTATAAGCACTGAAGCCTCTTTTTGGTTCTGGTCTTGCACGTGCTTCCACGACAGTTCTCTGCCCATGAGTCATCAGTTGGACTTGGTCGCATAGCTCGGCGGCTTTATCTCGTACATGCTGACGTACGTTACAATGTCTACGCCTAAGAGGTGTTGTGTTGCGCACATGCTTCGCAGTGGACGTAAGGCAGCTCGCTAGACTGACTGCCACGGTTTCGTATAACGGTTATGCACATGCATAAGAAAACCAGATGCAATTGCTCTCATGTAAACCGGAACTATTGTCCGATCCAAAAAACTTTCAACCATACGCAAGATCCTTGCCATGAATGTGGATTTATCAAACCCATTTGCATGCTAGAAGCTCCTTCAGTGATCTCTTGGTCGAATTAAGGGGCAGGCTTTGAAATGGAGTCAACAGAATTTCGAACTGTAGGAGTTCAGGATCTCTGCTTACCGTTTGGTCCGAAGGATTTCTAGTGACATGCCCCGCCTTGACATCAGTACCATCAGCACTTTTCGCTCGCGTGGTTACGACTTCAGAGTCCTAAATTCCGCCTAGCCCATGGAGACACAGACAATGATGCGCTTGTGAGCTATGGAATCGAAGGCACTTTATACCTCGATGTCGATCTCTCCGTGTAGTATTTCCTTGTCTTCGAATGGCTGCGAACGTATGAACCTCAATCCGGGCATACTATGCGCTCGATGATGTAGGATTGGGTTTGACATCATTGAGGACACCCCACCATCACCGGGCTGCCGACCCCGCAACGCCATGTCCGATGATTAGTTACAGCAAGCTCATGTGTCCGACGCCTGGTGCGAGGGTCTCGCATAGCCGAACACCAGATAGACGCCGCCTAAGACTAAACACTATATATCCTTCAATTTAGGCACTCTTCACTTCTTCATCTTTTGACTGTCATATTGTACCTCTATTGCTCAGGCTAAAACCAAACGATCGTTAAAATGTCGGAAGAAATCCCCAAAACGCACAAGGCGTTGATTTACGATGAGCCCGGTAAAATCTCCCTGAAGGTCGTCGACTTGCCGACTCCGGAGCCTGGACCCGGCGAGGTTCTCGTCAAAGTTTTGCATTCCGGTGTCTGCCATTCTGACCTTGGCGTTATGGTGAGTGGAATTAGCCAACTGCGAAACAATCGTCAACTTTCGCACAAGTTCTCATCCCTTGGCCTAGACAAACCGCTGGGCAGGGCTCCCGTTCCCAACACAGGCTGGTCAAGTGGGCGGGCATGAAGGGAGCTGTAAAGTAGTCAAGCTAGGACCAGGCACAGAGGCCAGCGGCATCAAGATTGGTGATCGTGTGGGCATCAAGTGGATTGCCGGGACCTGTGACACTTGTAATTTTAAGTTTGGACCCCAGGAAGGTGCCGAATGCTAACATATGATTTTTAGGCCCGGCTTGCTTAGTAGGCGAAGACGGTGTATGTTTCAAACAACGGGTGTCGGGATTTTACACTCCCGGAACCTTCCAACAGTACCTGGTTTCCGATGCAAGATACGTTACGCCGATCCCAGAGTCTTTGCCTTCAGATATGGCAGCTCCCTTGTAAGTTCCTCGGGCGGCCCGAAGCATCGCTAGACCGCTTACATCTTTAGATTGTGCGGTGGAATTACAGCTCTCTCTGCAATCAAGAAGAGCGGTGCTCAAGCTGGCGACTGGGTGGCCCTTCTGGGAGCCGGAGGCGGTGTTGGTCACCTGGCTGTGCAGTTGGCATCAAAGGCATACGGCTTGCGAGTTATCGGCGTCGATGCAGGATCGAAGAAGAACCTCGTGATGGAATCAGGAGCCGAGGTCTTCCTCGACCATACCCAATGCAAAGCCGAAGAGGAAGTGCTCAAGGCCACCGGCGGCTTGGGCGCGAAAGCCGTAATCGTACTCACCGGAGCGAATGCAGCTTACGCCAGGCAAGTCCTATGTTTCAGTTTGTCCACAGGAGATACTAATGGCAAACAGCGCGATGGGCATGCTCAGCTTTGGCGGCACGCTGGTCGTTGTTGGTGTTCCGGAGGGTGAACTCAAGCCTATTGCGACCGCGTTTCCGGGCATTATCGTAGCAAAGGCGCAGAAAATCGTCGGTGTAGCGGTGGGCAACCGGAAGGACGCCATCGAGACGCTGCAGTTCGCGGAGCGAGGCCTCGTGAAGACGCACTTTGAGACGTGCAAGATGGAAGAAATGACGTCCGTCTTCGAGAGAATGGAGAAAGGAGAGCTCCAAGGTCGTGTTGTTCTGGACATGAGTGCGTAATTTGGTTCGGATCAGATCAAGTGTCCTTGCTTGAAGTAACATCGTAAACCCACCATCTGGAACAGCACAGCTTGGTCATGTCAGCAACATATTTAGCTCATTTTTGAAACCTCGAGTAATGTGTGAAACATTTTCCGACACCATGATAATGAATAGAAGACGAGAGAGGTGTAGGCTCTCATTGCTGATTTAGCGATGTCCCGGCCAAAGCATATGGAGTGCGGAACTGCTCGATTGGGCAATTATGCGCAGGTCGTCCATCACGGTTGTTCCTTCGACATCAAGTTAACTCGTCACCCGCACTACCGATATAGATTATAGAGGTCACGAGATGTATATGTTTGATGACATTGTCAATGTTCACATCTAATGCAAGCCGACAGTCCGAGTACGGCTTGACGCTCGCGCGACCACGCTTCAGCACGGAGATAACTCGAAGGAATTGCGCTTGTCAAAGTACTCCAAGTTCGGGCAACCTCCCTTCGACATGTTCGCATTTCGTGGCATGTCCAGACGAGCTTGGAGCCGCACATAGAAATTGGGTCAGAATTACAAAGCGGATGTACACTGATAAGCTAACTCTTGGGACGCGTGATTGGCGCATCGCAACGTGAACGCACAAGTCTTGCTTTGCACCCAGATTTCCACAAGCATCGTATGTGGCGCTTGCACCGCATTAGATTTGGCCGCTGCATTTGACAAGGATCTTGACCTGACTGTCTTTCTCGTTTATCAGAGATTTGAATCCCTCCTCGAGGACGTCTGGCATGTCAATTCTCTTCGTTATCATCTGCGCACTCTTGTCCAATCTGCCGTCGGACAAAGCATCGATGACCTCTTGGAAGTCTTCGCGAACATAGGTCGCAACACCAAGATAAGATCTTTCCTTGAAGACCAAGTCGTTCGGGGTGATGGTACACGTCTTTTCCCAGATCGCAATGTTGACATGCGTCCCACGAGCTTTGAGGGCGTTGATTGATTGATCCAGGCCGCTCTGGACGCCTGCAGCATCAAAAGAAATGTCGACTCCTCTCCGGTCCGTCAATTCGCGGCACCGCGCAACGACGTCGTCCTTGGATGGATCGAGAACGACGTGAGCGCCAAAATCTGCCGCAAAATTCTTCCGCATTTCAGAAACTTCTGAGCAGATGATCTGAGCACAGCCTCGAGCTCTGAGAGCCTGGATAACGGCTAAGCCGATCGGCCCTCCGCCCACGACCAGGCACGTATCGGTAGGTTTGAATGGCGACGCATTGACTGCGTGCCATCCCACACTGAGCGGCTCAACCAAAGCTATAGGTGCAAGTCAGCCCTTGAGAGATCGTTCGGCAATGCCATCTCATCATAGCTTACCAAGCACGTCGAGCCCGACGTTGTCTGGAGCGCTGTACAGCGTGTACTCTGGCACGACCAGGCACTCAGACAACCCTCCACCCCATCCGCTGAGGCCCACAAACCCATTCTTCCAACAGCAATTGACCAAACCGGCCTCGCACGCTTGGCAATCCCCATCGAAGATGATTGGAGCTACGACGACTCGACTGCCGACCTTGAAACGATCTGATACGCCCTCTCCACACTCGATTACTACGCCGGAGAACTCGTGCCCAAACGTGATTGGTACCGTCTCTCCTGTGATCGGGTGGGGCGAAGTCGGGCATAGTGATGGTCCTCCGAGATATTCGTGGAGATCGGAGCCACAAATCCCAGTCCAGGCTGGCTTCACTTTGACATGCCCGGGTTTACAAACCGGCTCCGGGACGTCCTGGAACACAGTGCGTCAGTGTCAGTGAAAAATCAGGATATTCAGCCGATCATGAACTGGCCGACCCACTTCATATCGAATGTCCTCTTTCCCGTGGAATCGCACAGCCTTCATTGTTGCTCTGGGTCGTTTGTGACAAGAACTTTGGAGCCTTGATGACGAAGTTGATAACAACAAGTCTTTTAATCACAGTTGAGATCTCCTGGTTACCGTTTATCGCAGTCCGAAATCCTTCAAATCAGGTAGGTTTCCTAGATGGGGTATCGCCACTATACTACCGCTTGTCCGTGTAGCCTGTTTCAAGGCTTAAAACGAAAGGGCACACCCACGCTGCTATTCTAGGCAAGTGCTCGAATTAAACATCCACGTTATTGAATCGTTTTTTGCTTCATTTTCCGGGGCTTAACATGCAGGTCTGAGAATTCTGAGGCGGATTCGGAGCACTACTATTGTCCAGAATCATAAGGTTTTGCAAATAGTAGGGCCGTTTCACCATCGTCGTTTCAAGGTGTGCCCTTTTCAAGATCTCATGGCTGAGCGCCGCCGCGTGGCGGGGTTCGGGAAGGAAGGACGGTCGCCCGGAGATCAAATGCGGTAACCCGGTGCGGTAATCATGCAGCAATGGTGAGGGCCTGCCGCTCAGAAGTCGCGTCCGATCTCATGATCGCATGAGTGTGATGGAGTTGCGGAGTCTTGGTGAAATGATCATCTGCCTGTTTGTTGAGTAGCGTTAAGACTTGAAGCCTTCATTGTCCCTCGCTCATCTCCACGAATGATTGCCGACTCACGAGTCCCAAGCCGTACGCGGACGTCTGGGGACTTACTAGTCATGGCAAAAGGGTTGCCCTCGCATTGCCGAAAAGGTCCGCACGCTTAAGCCGTAGATTTACATACAAATCCATCAAGGTGTTGTGCACTA
>NW_022984977.1:52932-71362 GCF_010015565.1 Dissoconium aciculare CBS 342.82 | reverse complement strand
AGGGCGAGCGGGTGCCGTGGATCATGAAGCGCTCCCGCATGTCGTCGAGCAGGTCGGCCGGCTGCGCAGCGTCGCCAGCGTCGGCCGCGCGGATCGCCTTCTCGATTACAAGCATCTGAGCAATCTTGATGAAGCCCGAGAGGCTGGGGGTGTAGTTCTGGGCCTCTTTGAGATTGCCCTTGCCGAGGTCGATGCCAAGAACGGCGAGAAAGCCTACGACCGCGCTCTCAAACAGGTCGCCCTTCAGGTCGTGATCCAGCAGCGCTATGCAGAGGTCGAGGCAGCTGTCGTCTACGGCGGCACGCGCGCTCTGGCGAGCCGACTCATGCTCGGCAGGCACCTGCAACAGACGGTCGATCTGCAGGAAGACCTCGCCGAGAAGGGCGGCCTGTCGGCTCTGCAGCTGGTGACGCAGCCGGATCGTCTGGCAGGGATCCGCCGCGCGGGCCACAAAGCAGAGGAGGCCTTTCCAGACGGCCTGGTACTTGCGGAAGGTCGCCTTCTGCAGCTTGATCATGAGCGGCCGGTCCGAGGCCCGCGGCCGCTGGAGGAAGCTGTTGATGCGTGCTTGGTCGAATACGTTGATCCGGTCCTGGCAGATCGACGTGTAGGCGGCGTCGACGAGCCGATCCAGACTCTGGCCTAGCGCAAACAACCCGGGCTCCGTGGCTAGGGAGGGCATCGCAGCAAGCGCGGCTAGCTGTTCAAAGGAATGCCCGGCGAGGTACTCTGGCCAGCGGGTGAGCTGGAGCCACGGCGACACTTCCTTTCGGCTCGCATTTGCGTGAACCGTCTGGCCTGCGCTCTGCCGCTCCTCGATGAGCATTGCCAGCTCGAGCCTCGCACGCGCCGCATCGGAGCCGGAGGCGGCGGGCGCCGGCCCAGCGTCCGCCGCATCGCCAGCCGAGGCGACGTTAGGCAGTCGAACTTCGAAATAGCTCGAGTACCGCCCCGTTCCAAACAGACGCTGGCAACAGACCGACCGCACAGCCTCTGCGAGCCGCTTCAGGCGCTCCTGTTGCCGTGTTGGCCCGGAGCCCCCAAACTTGCCCTGTGCGACTCCCCATCCACGGTGTGCTTTCCGCCAATGCGAGCGCATCGTTTCCGGGCTTCGAGCGACGAATGGACAGGCGCCGGCGTCGAGCTGGCAGCGGAGGCCGTCCTTGTAGCATGGCAGCTCGTGAATCAGCTCGACAGCGGCGTCTGGAAAGGTGAATTCGTCCGCACTACCGCACAGATCCAGCCAGCGCGTCAGCAGGTCCCGGGTTAGTCGGCGCGCCTCTCCCGCAAGAAGCTGATGGACGTCGGATTGGAGATGGCGGAGGAGATGGCTCGGCCACACGGCATAGCGACATCGCCGGCAGACCAAGACTCGGTACTCTACGACGTACCCAAAGCCGTCCATTGCCGCGCCTAGTCGTCTAGGATCGACCTCGAGCCTGCTCTCTACTGACCGACCGGCCTAGACGGGCGTTCCTCCGCATCACGACGACGCGTCGTCCGCGGTGCCCGTAGCGTCTCCGCCGCACGCGCGCAACCCTCCAGGTCCCACCCCCGTCGCGGACCGTTTCATAGCCGCGCTGCCGCTAACGGTCGAGGTAGGGCAAGGAACGTACAAACCGGACTGGCTACATACGGTCCGACGCGATTTGTAGGCGATAGGAGGGGAACGGCGGCGAGGTGGCCATATGAAAGTAGGTCGGACGGAGGTGAAGTAGCGATAGGGAGTGTTTCAGGTGAATCGGGGCGGGTTGGGGGGGCTGATACCAGTCAGGGGCTGATACCAGTCAGGAATAGTAGTGAGGGTCGCCTGGGCTTCAAAGCTCGGCATGGTAATGCCCGGAGTACGCCCATCGCTGTTCATGCCCGTCTCGCGGACGATGCATTCGATGTGATCCTGATCACGAATGGCGTCACTGAGAGGCTTCAACATCACCGCAGCGACCCCTTCGCCGCGCGCATAGCCGTCCGCGCTCGCGTCCCACCTGCCAGAGAGATCAGCCAATTGCAATCGCCAATGAAGAGGCGGGGAGACACATACATTGCGCTTCTCGACCGCGGGCTTAACATGTGAAGTTTTGATTCTGAAATGTAACCAGTCGGATCCAGAATGAGATTGGCACCCATAGCAAGCGCAAGTTTTGACTCGCCCCGACGCAGAGATTGCACTGCCAGATGCACGGCAGCTAAGGATGACGAGCAGGCAGTGTCGAGAGTCATCGATGGTCCACGCAGGTCGAAGACGTAGGATACGCGATTGGACAAGATGCTGTTCGCAGTTCCAACTGCATGATATCGATTGATGGTCTCTGGGTCGCGCGTTTGAATGTGCATGTAGTCCGCAGTCATGACTCCGAGATGTACAGAAGTCAAAGAGCCTTGCATCTGTTTAAGAGCATAGCCTGCGGATTCCATAGCCTCATAAGCCACCTCGAGAGCAATTCGTTGTTGTGGATCCATCCCCTCCGCTTCAGCGGGATTGATGTTGAAGAACGAGGCATCGAAGTGACGTGTATCTTCCTGTATTAAGTAGCTCTTGTTGCAGACATCGGTACTGCCATGATGCTCGCCGTCGCGATGTGAGAATGCACCAAGGTTCAGACGCTCCTCGGGAAAATCACAGAGGACATCGCGTGGCGAGTGAAGTAGTTCCCAAAGCTTGGACGGCGACGCAGCGCCGCCAGGAAACCGGCAGCCCGATCCAATGACGGCAATGGGTTCATTGCGGGGGTCCATTGCTGCGATTGAGGTTGAGCTTGTTTGCACTACGGCTATGTAAAACGGGGATGTCGTCTTTTGATATGAGAGATGATATTATAATGAGGAAAAAACGAGACACAAAGCAGCAAGTCAACGAGCGGCTTGAAAGAGTTAAATTATGCAGTATTGTGAAGACGGCATCGTTGCAAGGCGAAGGCGGCGAATAATTAGATGGGCTTCCATGTCCGGGTGGCCTCTCGGAGGGTTTGGAATTTGCGGACCCTTTGCGTGGCATGGGAACGCCAACGTCGGTCGGATGTTTCCAGCCTCACAGCGGATTGATTACAGGTATAGTCGTAGGTCAAATCGGACGGGGCACTCCGATGACTAACTTGACGCTCGGCCTCTGCGATGACTAAGATCTTCAAACCAGCCGAAGGGGGAAGAATGAAGACCAGTGCTTGCATGGAGGCTCGCTGCACTCACCTTCCCCTTCGGTTGCACAACCAATTGCAGCGGAGTGGTGAATCATTTTACTTCAGTCCCTCACTTACCATGGCTTCGATCGCTGTACCAAGCACGCAGCGTGCGCTGAAGGTAAAGGGAGCTGGCGCGATCAATCTGGAAGAATCATGTCCGGTACTCGCTCCCCGCGCGGACGAAGTTCTTGTTCGCATCAAAGCCATCGCACTGAACCCATTCGATTGGAAATCTCTCGATATGTCGCCCGCACCCGGTTCGACTTGGGGATGCGATTTCTCGGGAATTGTGGTAGAATGCGGCAAGAACGTGATCGGATTCGCACAGGGAGATCTTGTCGCTGGCGCAGCGCCAGGAAACAATGCTGATGAACCACATAGCGGTGCCTTTGCTGAATACGCCAATGTGCCAGCAGCAGTGCTTTTCAAGGTCCCGTCATGGTTGTCATTCCAAGACGCGGCAACTTTGGGCTGTGGCCTCCTGACTGTCGGGCTGGCCTTGTACCATATACTGAAATTGCCACTTCCATACAGCAAGACGCATACCAGTTCGCAATACGTTCTGATCTATGGTGGTGGAACTGCCACCGGCACTCTAGCTATCCAGGCGGCGAAATTGTGAGTACCGAGCAGATGCTCTCCATAATGGCCTACCTTCTGTCCTCGCGAGGCTCATGATACTGACCTGGGCGGATGAAATAGATCAGGTTTGATTCCGATCACAACTTGCTCACCACACAACTTCGAACGCGTCAAAGCACTCGGCGCCATCGAAGCATGGGACTATCACTCGCCCGACTGCGCCGACCAGATCCGCACGTTCACCAAGGATCATCTGGCCTACGCACTCGACTGCATCACTGACTCTGGGAGCATGAAGATCTGCTATGCCGCCATCGGCAGCAATGGTGGGAGGTATGTCGGCCTGGATCAATTCCCGCTTCGAGGCCACACGCGTCGGGAAGTACGACCACACTGGATCATCGCGTGGACTGTTCTGGGAAAGCCGATTAACATGGCAAAGCCATACCGGCGAGATGCGAAGCCGCGAGATCAAAGGTTTCAGGAGCGATGGCGGCCGATTGCACAAAAGATGTTGGATCAAAAAGACATCCTCACGCACCCAGCCGAGGTCAGCAATTCGGGGCTGGCGGGCGTGGCCGCTGGCGCCGACCGCTTACGTAAAGGCGCCGCTGCAGGAAAGAAGTTGGTCTTTCTCATTCACCAGTAGCGGCGGCGGGCAACCCGCTGATTTGGTGTCGACCAAGCTGCCATTCTACACTGCTCTATCTGCTGAACATAATTCGGTCTACATCGCTTGATGTGAGACTAAGGGCATAAGGGCATAGAACCCTCAGCTTCCAACGTTCTCGACGAAGTGTCAGATCAGTCATCAGAGTAATGAGTATCAGATTAATCATCCCATCCGATCCAATCAATTCTTGCCCCAGTGTATAGGTCACGCAATAATGCACGATGCATTATACTTTCAATTGAAGCTTTGCTTAGAGATATGACGTCTACTGCCGAACATCTATCGTCCCTGAACGCGAAGACATTTGGGTCAGGGAAAGTACAGTGGTGGTGATTCTTTGAGCAACCACTATGCGTCTTTGAAAGGAAAGACCGCGCCTTTGTGAATCATGCCCGTCTGAAAGACGACTTCGTCATATGGAAGCTGTGACTCAGTAACAAAAAGGTCCAACATCTGAGTGCAGTCTTATAATTTGTCTCAAGTAAACTTCGTGCAATTCAAGAGTGAAACCTGAAGAAAAGCATGTGTACGTTGTATCGCGATGGCAAGACAGCAAGTTAACCCCAACGGGCAAAAACCGCCCAACCCTAAAATCCGGTACAGCCTGGAGCCCTGGAGCCTGGAGCCCTGAAGCCCTGGAGGCCGGGCGGGCTCACGACGGAACACCTCGAGACCTCGACGCTTTCTCCTCACCACCACGAAATGCCAGGCACGATCGCCGATCGGCCCGCGACCGCCTCCTCGCCAAACTCCTTCTTGTACCAACGCAGCCCGCGCCGAGCCTGCGGCGGCATGCACGCGATGAAGTTGATTACGTAGGCCAGCGGTGCCAACGGAAGTGCCGTGTTGAAATACTGCGCTGCCCAGGCGAATGGTAAATTCCATGGCGCGAGCCTGAGGGCGGGACTCTGCATCGCACCCGTAGGCGCGATGGTCGTTTGAACTGCCACGCCAACGAGCACGAAACCCAGCCATTCGATCCACTCCCAGAGATAGTGCGGGTAGAGACAGTATCGGAACAAGCCGTCGGCCGGGGGTATAACGTAGACCTTGTGGTAGATGTTTCCAGATGCTGGCACGCCTTTTGACGAGGAGACTTGCGCACGACGTTGGCCTTCTTCTCTTCTCATGCGCCAGAGTCGGTGCTCCGCCAAGATGTTGTTGGTCATGCCCAACACGAATAGGGCCAATCCAATGTAAGGAATAGTTTGAGAGGCAACCGATTTGGAGGTTTCCGTCGAGATGGTAGCAAGGCCATCGAACCCCAAAATCGAAGTGTGATATCCCATGATCCAAGGCGTGAGGCACGCGGTGTTGAACCAATTGTGCCAGCACACCATGAGAAAGATCTCAATACCGACCGGCGAGATGCTAGGAGCCACCAATAGCGGCCCAATGTACGCCCGATTCACATAGTGGACGCAGTACAAGAGCACCATCACAGCATTCCATATCGGGAGTTCCTGAATCGAGAACTGACGCGAGAAATTCCAGACCAGGTACAGCATGTGGAGAGGACCCACGGACTCCATGACTGCCCATGCGACACGCCCGTTGATATTGTAGCCTGAGGGTCTGGAGAACTTGCCACAGGGGTGATGGTCGCTGAACCACATCCCGATGGTGAACTGTGAATCGATGAGCTTTGTGCCGCTTGCAGAAACGTCTCTTCTCACTTACCAGAGGAGCCCATTGGAACGCGTTCAGGAGAGTCGCGTACGCCGTCGGTGTGGGCGGGAAAAAGACCGCAATAGTCGCCAACATGATTAAGCCCGCGCTTCTTCCCGGGAGATGTTGATTGTCGTGTCGTGCTCACAATTGTGAAAGATGCAATGCGCATGAGCTGCTTTTGATATTTCCTAAAAGAGCAGATCACACGATCTTCAAGTCTAACTTGAGTCTATCATTGGAGCTCGACACGATCCATATCGAAAGTACGTGGCCGTTCGTACGAAACTCGCCGCAACCAACATTCCGCTTATCAAACCTATGGTCAAGTCAAACCCGCCGAAACTCTATAGAGTCTCGCTGCTGCCACATGCTTTGAACGCGTCCTCACAATTTGTTCGTAGGTATAATCCTCGTTCGTGCTTGAACAAGAAGAGCTTCGTTTATTACCGCACGTAACAATGGGTGTCAGGATGGTGTAGTTGAAAGTGGCCATTGAGCGGACGTCGCAAATTAATGCCTCAGGCACATATTGCGCAGCCGAGGCTCAAAGCAACAGATGGATCATCATAATAAAACCCAAAAGTCATTGCTCAATGAGAGCCAGCAAGGTTCATGCGAATACCCTCCGGCGACAGTTTCCCTGTCTCTCGTCTCGTCTCAAATCGCTCCTTATTAATTTAGCTAGGCTATTTCGAGAAGCAGTCTAGCATAGCACATTCTTGCATTTATTAATATAGTTGACGTCTACGTGCATGTTTGGAGAGGTCAAGAGTGAATAGCGATTGTCGAGTCCTGTCAGCTTGGCAAGTTTTCGGATCATCGGGGCGAGTAGCAAGAATGCCTTTCCAGTCGGCTCGAAGACTGTACAATATTTTCGTCGGTGCGCCTGCTATTTCCAAGTCCGATGAAGCAATCAAAATCGGTCTCATTGGATGTTCCAACATCGCGTACGTACAGACAGATACGGGATTTGAATCGACATAATGCAGCTTTGGAGCGCTGATAGTCACCATCAGACCCCAGGCTGTAATTCTACCATGTAGATCCCACGCAGAAGCCGTCGTTTGGGCTGTCGCAGCTCGTGATCGGAGCAGAGCTGCAGAATTCGCCAAAAAATGGGACATCCCGCATGTTCATGCATCCTACGAAGGTCCGTCTGTCCGCGTAGATGCTCCTCGCGCCTTTCTCGCTGCGGATGATTTACCAAACCAATGCAGATCTGATCAAAGACCCGCAAGTCGACTGCGTTTACATCTCCTTGCCAAATGCTCTACATTTCCAGTGGGCGCTCCGGGCTATTGAGCACGGCAAACATGTCCTCCTCGAGAAGCCTGCGACATCAAATGCCACAGAGATGGAAACTCTGGCTGCCAGTCCCGCTCTCCAGGTCCCAGATGCGCCGATCCTGCTGGAAGCCTGGCATAATCGCTTTCACCCCGCCTGGCAGACTTTCCTGTCCCTTTCTCGAGAACATCCCCATGCGGGACCTATCAGCAAGGTACATTGTCAGACGTACGCATGGAAAGGATTTGTACCTGCGACCGACATCCGGCTCAATTATGAGCTGTCAGGAGGTTGTCTGATGGACTTCGCAGTGTACAATATGGTTTGTATCCAGGATGTCTTGGAGGATTCAAGGCCGAAGGTGGATGATGTGCGGTTCAGACTGTGGGACGACCCCGTGTCGAAGAGCCAGGGCGGCCCGTCGGGGCAGATCGACATCGCGGTCGAGTGTACGCTCACCAACAAGTCGGGTGTGACAGCGACGCTGACATCGGACATGAGCAAGGTGGGCGACTGGCCCATTGTCCCGCGCGACTGGTCCAAGACCTGGCCGAGTGCGGGCTGGCCGAAATGTGTTGTGGAGTGCGATCCCATCGGAGTAAAGGACTCCTCACCGACCATTGAGGGAAGCAAACACACGTTACAACGAACATTGACCTTATGGAATCCTGTCCTCATGCATCTATGGCACTCCATCGACATTGTCGATGTCCATGCACGACAGACTTCTGACGGCGAGACGACGACGTGGACGGAGAAGCAGACTATCAAAGCTTATAGCTGGCGAGACGTGAACAAGAATCTTCCAGGAGAATTCTGGTGGTCTACGTACAGATATCAGCTCGAGGAATTGGTCAATCGCATCAAAGGCCGCGAGGGCTCAGGCGTGTGGATGAGCCTCGAGGATAGTGTTGGACAGATGGAGACGGTGGATAAAATTTATGTAAGCGGAGGGCTGAACATCAGGCCGACAAGTTCACTGGCAGGAAACCTTCGAGCATGATCATCTCGCAGTGTGTTGGTAAAGGATGGATGTCATCTATATAACTATATTGTTTTGAGACCACATTTCACAAACAATACGCCAGAATGTAAACGATTTCACGATTACTCAGCAGTGTGGATGTACAATTGATGAGTCATCGGCACCTCAAATCAGTCTAGCCCTCGAGCGCGAATCTTCACACGCACACCTTTCGAGTCCAATCGTGGCATCCCAACAAAAAAGTCATGACGAACAACGACATCCTCTTCCCCGGTCTCGTGTAGTATGAAGTCAAATCCTGAGAAAACCCTCGCCACTGTGAGAAAGAGCTCGGCATGAGCGAGGTTTATACCAATGCACATGCGTGCGCCGCGAGAGAACGGCACGAAGTGCTTGCCCATCTTTGTTCTGTCCCCCAGCCAACGCTCTGGCTGGAACGCGTGCGGGTCGGGAAAGATGGCTTCGTTAGTGTGTAGGAGGTATGAGGATGAGCTCACCACGGTCTGCAAGTGGTGATTTCAGTTAGAATTTGCTTGCGGTGGAGTGGGGATCTACTCACTCCCGGGGGTAATCGGAAGCCGCCGTATTGGAGCTCCTCTTTCGGTGCGATTCGAGGCAATCTTCCGGGAACGCCAAAGGATAGGCGGATGCCTTCCTGTATAACGCCGTTCTGCTCGTGAATTGTTAGTGATCTTGCCAGGTCTTCATTGAGTTCGACCTCGTACCAGGTATGGCAAAGCCTCCAACTCCACGAGTGAAGAGCGCTCATGCGTCTTAAGCTCGGATATAAGCTTCTTCCTGATGTCGGGATTTGCTGTGACATGGTAAGTGATGGTGGTCAAGGCCGCTGCTGTCGTCTCCGTGCCTGCGCCGAGAAAAATGGTCGCCTCGGCCTTGAATCTCGCGAGTGTCTTTTCCGAGTCAGCCAATTGCTTGCTATCCCGCAACTCGTGGAAAATCGTTCTGAGTCCTCGCGGTTGGGTCTTCGTGAGTACATCCGTGAGTTGGCCGGTGATTTTACCCTCGTATTCAGCCATGGGGGCTAATTTCGGATCAATGGTTGCAAGGACACGGAAAGGGATCTGCTGGATGAGGTCGAATAGCCATGGGAACATCCGTCCGATGGGATGGCTTTGCGGCATTTCATGGAAGACGTCTAGAAACTCCTTGCCAAATTTCTCTTGCTCAAGATTATCCATGCTCTCGCCGAACCAGTACTGCGCGATGATGTCCATGGTCAGGCCGCTATACAGCTCCTTGATGTTCATCACTTGTTCAGTCCCTGAGAGCCGAGCCATTCTCTCTCGGAGCTTATCTATTGTTTCTGAAATCAAAAATTCCGCATTGCGAATGGCCTGCTTCGAGAAGGAAGCTGCCATTGCCGTCCGTCGCGCCCGGTGCGTGTCCGCATCGAACGTATCAAAGGTACTCTGGTCGTGAAAGGCCATCCATCGGATCTTGTTGCGCGGATGATGCGGGCCGCCGGCATAGATTAGGTCGTAGAATGAGGCATCGTTGATATGGACTTCTCGGGGGTTGACGCGGACGATGGAACCGTACTTTTCATGAAGCTCTTGGATTTTCCAAAGATAGCGGCCATGACTCAGGCCATCGTAGTAGAACTCATATAAATAAGTCAAGGCGGCTAGGCGAGGTCCTGGTACATTCGAAATGGGAGAGAAGAACAATCGATAGGCGATGTTGGCTGTTACAAATGCCAGCGACACAGTAATTAAAACCAGTATAGACGACACAGAGAGCAAGATGTCCATGCTGAGCAAGTGTGCTCGCTCCGTTTCGTCCAGAGCCATCGAAGGTGATCGTACTAAGATTTCAAGAAGCTCAATGGCTTTTTAGTAGCCTGTTAGTGCAAAGCCCTTGTGTACTGCGCTATGCTCACGTCTCGGGGGGTTTTCTAAGCGGTGATCTTTGGGCTCCACCGCATAGTGGAGCTGGGGGAGGCGAGAGTTTTCGAGGCGGATTTCGCCTGGTCGTCCGTCTTTATGCTTGACCAACACGTCGCCATTCTCCGCGGAGCCATTCGTGTCGACATTATTGATTTTCACTATATCATCCTCAATTCTACCCCTGATCTTTTAGTGTCTCTTCTCAACCTTCAGAAAGTCATGAGTTGATCTGTTAAATATCCTTTCACCTAAACATGGTCGACATCTTGCTCTCTCTTGATCGTTGCTATTATTATATAAATCGGACGGAGGAACCGGATGACTCATCAGATACTCTTTCTTGCTGATGAAAAACTTTTGTCCAACTGGCTCCGCGCCTTTGAAACAACCTCGTTCTATAAGCTATGGGACTGTGCCATCCAGTTTGAGCGAAGCCCTTTGCAAATCTGGAGGCTCGCATCGAGATTTCTACAGAGATGATTGGCGTGAAATCAATTCATTCATTGTACTTCTGGGATATGTCTTATCTACTGAACAGGAGATTAGGTTCTACGACCGCTCAGGAGAGCCGGGCTCATACATCAAATGCGAGGCTTCAATCCACCAGTCGGGACACGGCCGCGGACTGCAAAGCTGTCAAACTCGCTGCCAATAGTACGCATCTCCTTCTCAGTTCGCTCGTAGAGGGTATCAAGTTGCTCCTGTGTAAAACCTTTGATCGGCAAAGCTGTTTGATTGCATGTTAGTCGCTGCATACGTTCGGGTCTCCGAGGTACTTACTTTTGGCCATCGCGATGATCTGAAATTCAAGAACAGTTAGTACGAGCATTGGAAGCAAGCTGAATCGTCAAAACATACCATTGGACCAGCACCAAGAGCACCGTTGATACTGCTATCCATTTTACCAGGCAACGCCTTGACGCCGACTTTGTTGCGGAGGAGAGTTTCCTCAACGTCTTCCAGTCCAGCCTCTTCCATGTACCTCTTCAGATCCTGCCCGAAGTTGCCGCCCATGTTCTTGATCTGCCAGATCTGCTCGAGAAGATCGAAGAATTCCCGCGCAACGGTCGCCTCGCCGAGGATGGTCTGATCGGCGTTGAGCTCGACCAGCTCCACCCAACCTCCAGGCTTCGCAAGCGCGCAAAGGTTGGCAACCGCTTGCTTGATCGGGAAGTCTCCGCAGAAACCGAGAACCTGGCGCTGATGCACGAGGTCGAAGCTTCCCTGCCACTCCTGGGGCCAAGGCTCTGTGATGGACTGTTTGGCAAAGGTGATGTTCGGCGGAATCGGGTTGGGGAACAACTCGCCGACAAGATCCGTACCAACCCACGTCTGCGTGGCCACGACGTCGCCGGCCAGCTTTTGAGCATCTTGGATCCAGACGGCTAAAGTAGATGTCAGTGTGCCCTTTTGGTTCCTGATGAGACATGTGACCAGAGAATCATGATCGTCTTACCATCGGCGGTGGCAGAGTCCAGAACCCGGAGGCCAGGCTTCTTCCAGTTGATTGGAGCCAGTGTGTATTTACCATCCGCAGCATCGGTGTAAACCTCGTGCATGTCACGGAGGCGATCGAGCTCAAGCTGGAGGCCGCGTTGCTTGACATCTTCCATTAAAGCGTCCATGCCTTGGCCGTTGGAAACATCTATGTTGCTAGATCCTGCCAAAAAGGCCAAATGCGGCATGCTTTCCTCCATGGTTGAGAGTTAATGAATATTGAAATGTGATAGGACTTGAAGAAATGCTGTCTTTGATTCGATAGTCCTTTAGGTACTTTGTCGTGGGAAAGTCTTTGAGTTATGTTCTAAGGCGAAACTGTCCGTGATGGCGGAGGAATATGATATCCAGTGCTTCGATCAACGCAAGCCTCCGGCCACGGTCGGCGACTTTGTATCGATTTCTCGGATTTAGTGAGTCTAGATGAAAGCGCCTTTGCACATCCCGCAATACACTTCTCTCAGTGACATTGTCTTTTGAAGCCCGGCGCGTTGCACGAGAAGATTTTCCTGGCTTTGCTCGCACTTTCTTATGTTGACAGAACTCTGGAGATCCGAAGTCCACTCAGATTGCCTGCGAAGATGAAGGACCACTGGTCGCCCATAACTCTGCTCGTAGTTATCCCCGGCGCAACAGTTTTAATATTTACCTTGATCAACATCATTTACCGGCTTTACTTTCATCCTCTCAAAAAGGTCCCTGGGCCGGTCTGGTCAGCTGCTTCTTCTCTACCAAGTTTCTATCATAATTTTATCCGAAAAGGCCAGTGGTACAGAGAAGTCGCTCGTCTTCACGAGAATTATGGTGAGCATCCCCAGAACTATCGACCTTCCTATGCTGATATGTCGAAAGGTCCCATTGTTCGTATCGGACCAAACGAAATCCATCTAAGTAGGCCCGAACACTATGAAACAGTTTACGGAAATACCAGCAGCTTCTACAAGGACCCCGGATTCTATGCAATCATGGGAATGGAGGAAGCCATGTTTTGCACCATCCCGAATGATCTTCACCGTCAGCGTCGATCGCCCCTCAACCCATTCTTCTCCAGGAAAGCCATCGTCGACAGCGAGTTCATCGTCCACGATAAGGCAGAGCGTCTTTGCCGACGGATCAGCAAGGCCGCGCGGGAAAAGCAACCGGTCAATCTCACCCGCGGGTTCCGAGCGCTGTCCGTCGATGTCGTGACCGATTACAGCTTCAATCGGACAATGGGTCTTCTGGAAGATGAGAACTTTGGAGCCTGGTTTACAGACATGCTTCGTGAAGCTGGGCCAATGTTTTGGATATTTCAGCAATTTCCAATATTTGCGACGTTATTACAGAGCTTACCGCCGAGCTTAGCTAAAAGGTTGAGTGCTTCTTTCGAAGCCTTTGACAAGCTTCTATCGGTACGCTCATGCCTTCAACATATTATTGGAACCTTGCTCATCATGACAGACAACAAAAGCACAGGTCACCGTCTTGAAGCAAGACATGGCAGCCGGTGTTAAACCGCCTCGGCAAACCATTTTTCATGCATTGCTTGAAGCCGACGCCGAGACAGGTCGAGCGGTGCGAAGCACACAGAACTTGGCGGACGAGTCTATGTCGTTGACCTCCGCCGCTGCAGATAGTACCGGGAATGCCATGGCTTATGCCGTGTTCTCGGTGCTCTCCGATTCCGAGATTCATAAACGAGTCTTGGACGAGCTCCGCCAGAATTTCCCCGATGATGTCTCCCAAATGGATATGACGTCGCTGGAGAAGCTGCCATACTTCATGGGCGTGATCAAAGAAGCGCAGAGGTATGATCGCGGGAAACTACATCGCGAATTGAAACTTTGCTGAGCGTGTGCAGGTTGTCATATGGTGTTATTGGCAGATTACCCCGGATCGTCCCAAAGGGTGGCGCTGTCTTTGAAGGTCATTACCTTCCACCAAAGGTGAATATTTGCCAACCCCGATGCCTGCTGTTGAAGAAGCTGACATTCCATTACCATCCAGACGGTAGTCAGTATGAGTACATGGACCATGCACAACAATGTCGATGCCTTCCCAGAAGCCGAAAAATTTAACCCATCGCGATGGCAAGATCCGAATGGTGCTCAGCTACGCGAAAAGTGCTTTGTACCGTTCTCCAAAGGCCGTCGGATGTGCCTAGGTCACATCCTAGCGGTCTGTGAGCTGACATGCACAGTCGCCATGGTCCTCCGTCGCTTCGAACATATGAAGATCTTCCAGACGACGGCGGATGATTTGGTTTACGAGGATTATGTGGGTGCTGTCCATCCCCTGGAAGCTAATCCATTTATGGTCATGGTGAATGAGTGAGTGGAGCGGAGCGTGGCCGCCGATCCAGCATTGGAGGCCTTGCACACGGAAATTGGAAGGGGCGTTGCGATGACTCCTCAAATGCTCTGACTACTGATGACTAAGAAATCCAGGTTTGTGACCAACCTACGTAGCTGGTAACGGATGAGATGTTGCTTTTCATTAAAAATGTCGGAGTGCCCGTCCGATTTGACCGATACCTGTCACAAAAATTCTGTGCCGTCGTTTCTACGACATTGGTTTTTCGCCGGTCCAGCATGGCCTTCTGTTCTCATGTGCTGTACTGTGTCTTTTAACCTGCTTGTGTGCACAGCAATGCATTTGTTGATGGATTTAATTGTTTGCGTGGATGATGTCGCTGCGAATGTCTGTCAGAGTACCTGCATGAGGTGGCGCCTATAAATAAGGAGCACGCCAACACGTATACACGTGCCGAACACCTGGTCGCATCTCTCGTCCACTGCACTTCTCACGATACGCCGTTCAAATCAGGCAGTATCCGTCTCGAGGTCACTTGATTGATCACGCAGACCAGTCGGAAATGAAGTGCTGACTGACGTGGTGGTGTTGCGACTGACACCCATAAAAGTCAATTTCGCTGTTCACGCACCCAGTGGGGAACCCGGCATGCCCGGCACTGGGCGGCTGCGGACATGCTGATCCCTTGCTGAATGCAGATCATTTCTGGGAATAGCATATATGTCAACTTTGAAAACCCGCCGAAACCCGCCGAACTACGACTCGTAGACCTGGTGTGACCTCGCGTCGTAATGGGCTGCGCCGCATGCTGCAAGATTGCGTCACGCGTCTCAGATTTCGCTGTTGTCTGACGGTGTTCGCCTTTGACATCAATTTCTCCTCTCTGTTGACTCGAAGCAGTCAAGACCTGACGAGTCAAATTCTCTCGACTCAAAATGGAATACAACCAGAATGTCCCAAAAGAGTGTGTCTATATATGAAGATGCTTTTGTGCGGCTGCTCGGCTTGGACTGACGAGACTTCTGCAGAAAATTCGCCGTCTGGTCCTGGGGGCACAAAAGTGAGTATGGTGTCTTGCAAGCAAAATGTCCACATCTGATCAATTCGTTCCAGGACTACCGGCGCAGAAAGGTGTTGTCTCCTATCAGATTGCTCCGAACCGCGTTAGTCAAGAGACGATTCTCTATAACAAGGGCGGTGTGTTCAACATGATCCGGAGGTCCCGAAATCAATTCCTCTACGTCGTGCCTCCCTTCGTTGCGGCGTACTTTCTAATGAGTTGGGCTGAAGAAAGGTGAGTCAGAGTCGGCATATCGAGCCTTACCCAGATCAGTGAATCTTGCGAGCGCATTCTGACTAGTCTCTAGGAATCATTACCTCAATTCTAAAGAAGGTAGAGCGTTATTTGGAGACGATGCTGAGTGAGGACTTCGGGAAATGTAAAATACCGCCAGATGATTTAGATCGTCGACTTGCTCGAAGTGTTCCATTTGTGCTTCTTTCTAGACTATATGCATAAAAGAAGCTACAGTGCGTTAAATCCCTCGAGGGATTGTACAGCTGTCTTAAACCTCAAATTGAATGAATATGCGAGTTCTGAGTATGCAACAGACGACTCTATTAAAGTATCACATCTTATGAGTCTCTATTGGGGAATTACGGTCATACAGCTCCTGCTAGACGACCTCATGGCAAAATCTTTCCGCCAGAGACATCCCAAGCCTGGCCAAGAGCTCCCTCGAAGAATTTCTCCAGTTGAGCATAGTCTTCGAGATTCCCAATCCACCCAATGTGTAAATCCGGCCGAAGCACAACCACTGCACCCTTGGTACGATCCACGCCCCATGTCGAATAAGCAGTTCCATCGCAGTATCGATCGTATGGGACCTCTATATCGGCCATCACTTTCGATGCATCCCATCCGAATCTGGAATGGTTCGGACCGCGCATCGCCTCATGGAATTCGAGTAGAGGATGGTCTTTTGCGGAGGTGTGGATTGCGATGAGGTTGATCATAGAGGCCTCGCGGCCACGGTCGACATCGGAACGGTCATAATCGGAGGCTTCGGTAGGGAAGCAGTAAGGGTATCGGTCGTAGAGCAGAGATTTTCCTTGATTGCGATTGAGAAGCTGGTCGCAGAATCCATCAACTCGGTTCTTTTGCTCCTTTGCTCCAATGTCACCGGCAAGAAGCACGATATGGAATTGACCTTTAGCTTTCAGGCGAGCACTGGTCCAATAGGTCTGTCCATCTGCTTGCATCACTACACGGGCATGCGTGAAGGACTCGCCGACGAGAAGGTTGGATGAGGCGGTTTGAGTGCTCAGTGACCTTGAGACGAGGGCGCTGTCCGGATACTCCAAGATGTAAGAATCCGAGAAATTCCGGAACTCGTGGTAGCGTTGGATAATAACACCAGGTTCGACAAGAGCTTTATTGAATAGGGTTGTCCAGTTTCGGTCGTACCAAACCAGTCGTTTCGCCACAGGCAAGCGTTCCGTCTCGTAGGAATCAAGGAACGCTCTTCGGTTCAATTGAGAGGGTGCGCTGACAGCCAACGCAATCTTCCAGCCCAAGTTCCATGCGTCCTGGGCGCTGACGTTCAGGCCCAATCCAATCAATGGCGAGTTGTTGTGTAAAGCATCTCCACACAAGAAGATACGGGCCGTCTCAGCATGGGTAGCAGTCTCGGTGTAGCGCTGCCCAAGACTGTAGGCAGACCACCATTGACATTTCTCGAAATCGAATTGGTACGGCTGGAAGGCCTCCTTAACTCGGGTGCGGGCTTGCTCCAAGGTCACGCCAGCGCGAGTTGCGTCCTTTCCGTCTTCGCCAAAGGGGATGTAGATACGAAGGAGACCTTTTTCGCGAGGAATCATCAACGTGGTGCCGTAGGTGGTCTGCACGCCAGTGGGTCGTCGCACGTCGGCTAAATAATGATGGGTCAGCAGCTCCTTATGGCACTCCAGCGTGAGCACTCACGGAAGTCTGTCAGCGGGTATATGTCCAAAGCAACCCTATTGAACTCGTCAATTCAATATGGTCGATTCATTTGCTATGACGGCCTTACCAGACAGTATTGGTATGAGACCCTTCGGTCTTGAACCCAAGTTGTTTGCGGAGCCAGCTTCTGGCACCATCACATCCGATCACGTACTTCGCTCGAATGGTCTCCAAGTTGCGAGTTTCGCCATTTGTCTCGGGATTCGAGGCCGTGTGTTTGCCTTCTGGGTCACTGGTACCATTTGTCGTCGCGGGCTTGTCTTCATTGTGCCAATCCGGCGTAGTGATAGTGGCCGAGCCGTTATATTTGCTATTGGCACTGAAGCCTTTGTCCGAGTCTTGCAGGGTGATTGCAATAGGAAAAGCGTCGGCGTCATTGGCAAGTTCTTTCTCGATGACAAGACTGACTGCTTCGCGTCCTCGTTCCACGCGCACTTTGCCATCGGAAACATCCGAGATCGCGCGCTGGATGAGTTGCTCAATTCGTCCCTGAGACAAAGCCGCCGGTTGGTACGGTGTGACCAATGGTCGACGATGATCCTCGTAGAGCGGCAATTGCTCTACACGTTGGATGTGTCCGTTGGCATCACGAAGCCAACTAGCAGATTTGAGGAGAGGAAAAGATTCCTTGAGGACAGATTCCTGTAGTCCATATCCCATGCTGTCGAACATCTCCACCAAACGAGCTCTCATACCATCGGCTCGTCCGTGAAGCAATGCATTCGGGTCCTTGTCCACTACGCGAACGCCGAGACCACACCTCGCGATCCACCAACTGGCAATAAGACCTGCGGGCCCTGCTCCAACGACGAGCCTTGTACATAGTCAGTCCAATTCGAACACGAGTAAATTGCCAAATCGGAGTTCCTTACACGTCGGTCTCGGACGTCGGGATAGACGAGGTCATTTTGACCCGTTGTTCCTGAGTTGCGGATGTTTGGTAGTCACGTATGATGCACAAGTCAAATGCCAGGTCTTTGCGGAGTTTCCAGATTGCGAGATGTAATGTATCCATCATCTTTGATATATATATACACGTAGCCAAACGATCAGACCTAATTTTCCACGAACAGAGGTGGCCACAAGCAAGTCCGGCTTGCTTGACTTGCTTGACTTGATCCAAATGCGGTTAGTCACCAAGTCAAGTCGGCCAGGTTTTTATGAGTAATCAAGTCAAGCCGTAGATTGAGACTTGCTTGACTTGCTTGACATAGGTCTTGGCATAGATCTAGATTGTACATGTCGCGTACACTATGGCGAGAGTCACTCATCCGTATAGATTAGGGTCTCAGCGTGACCCTCCAGCTGCAACCCAAACCCTTATTTTCCCCTGCGGATACTGCCGGCGTCCAGACA
>NW_022984977.1:7731-50362 GCF_010015565.1 Dissoconium aciculare CBS 342.82 | reverse complement strand
CGGAGAGCATTGAAATGCCCCGAAAACACCGGGTCAGACATCGGCACAAATGGTCCAGCTGTTATGGCTCTGGCCATCTTAGCTCAGCGGTAGAGCAAGGGGATCGTAGACTCCAAGGTCGCGAATTCAATTCTCGCAGGTGGCTGAACTTTTGGCCTTTTGGCTCAAGCCGAGTCAAGCAAGTCAAGCCATCCCCTCGGACCTCTCAAGCAAGTCAAGCCCACGGTTTTGAGGCCTCAAGTCAAGCCAAGTCCAGGCTCCAGACTTGCTTGACTTGCTTGTGGCCACCTCTGTCCACGAAACCTTCCAAATCGCCGAACATGTCGCGCAAACCCACCGAGAAGTCCTTCTTGATGATCCTGACTTCGGAGCTGGGTGTTCTGATAATCCTGCTCCATAGGCTCCAATCCTATGTAGCTCCACGACAGCGCCACATTTCACTCGCAACGATATCACCATTTGTGCTCAATACTTTTGTGTGTCAGGTTGCCACAGATGTCGTCCATTTTGAAACCGGTCAGGGATCCGTCCATCCAAACACTTGACAAGATATTGAATGACATTGTGGAAAATATTCGTGTGCTTCAAGACTTCTACAACACAAGTTCTCTGCCCGGACCATCGTTCGAACCTACCCAGCTCGCCGTCGCCAAAGATGACCAGAATCCACGAGATGTCGAGATCGCGAAGAACGAGATTATGGATAGTTCCCTCCTCCTTTTTGACCTCTGCTCCGGTCCGTCAAAAATCCTCTCGCATCTAACCGTGGCGGTAAGTCCAACATTCAGACGTTTCAAGTTCTGCTGGCTGAACTCGCTCAGTATCAAACCGTGGCCTGTCTCCGTTGGCTCTGTCACTTCAATGTCCTAAAGAACGTTCCGCATGTCGGGACCATTTCCTTTTCCGACCTTGCCGACTCGAGCAAAGTCCCCGTCTCCTCCCTCAAGACCATTTCCCGAATGGCCATGACTGCTCATATCCTTTGTGAGCCCCAGAGCGAACAAGTGCAACACACTGCGGCCTCAGCTCTCCTCGCGCGGTCCTCTGCGCTTCATGACTGGGCCTTGATCATGGGAATTGAGCCTGTCGATATTGCCATGAAAATGGTCGAAGCGACGGAGAGATGGCCTCAAGGAGGTAAAATCAATGAGACTGCATTCAATGTCGCCTTAGACACGGACTTGCCCTTTTTCCAACATCTTCAAAAGAATCCGGAGCTACTGGCCAAGTACACAGAGTACCAGAGGGCCGTTTCGGGGACGGAGGGTCTGGATTTGAAACATGTCGTGCACGGGTATGATTGGAAGAAATTGGGTGTTTCGACCGTGATCGATGTGCGCATATTTCACTGCGATTCTTGGCTGCTGTTGACAACTCGCTGATCGCTGACAATACCCTTAGGTCGGAGGAGCAGAAGGTCTCGCTGCCATCGCATTAGCAGAGCAGTACCCTGGTCTTAGCTTCATCGTTCAGGAGTTGCCTGACGTCGTTGCCATCGGAGAGAAATATCTCACCAACCTCCGAAACGACGCCATCGCCTCGCGAGTTTCCTACGCCGTGCATGATTTCTTTGCCCCACAACCTCAGCCGGCCGAGGTCTTCCTTGTGCGCATGGTCTTACACTACTGGTCGCCCGAGGACTGCGTCAGGATCTTGCAGCAGCTCGCATCCGCGATGGCGTCGGAGAAGTCCCGCATCATTGTCATGGACACCGTCCTCCCGATGCCAGGTCGCATCAGTTCGGTGGTGGAAAGACAATTGCGGGTGCGCGATCTGGCCATGTTGCAATTGCATGGAAATCATGAACGGACGGAGGAGGATTGGAACGCCATTTTCGCGAGTACCAATCCGCCGCTGAGGGTGGTTGAGACGAACCTTCCCTTCGGGTCCGAGATGTCGATCATGGAGTTGGCTATATAGACGAGCATGGCAGTACTTCCATGCCACAAGGCTCGCTCGGCTTGGTCTTTAGAAGTCCGTCCAGAAATGCGAAACACTGTTTCACGCCGAAAACGCGAGCCTCCGAATGTGGTGGGTAGAAAATGACGTACATCAAGTGAATAAGCAGCTGTGCATTCAGACTCGCGGGGAATTTCAATGTGTTGGCAGAACATCACCACGGCCTCGCGAAGAATCTCAATGTGATGGCATAACAGCACAACATACGACTAGGCGAAATCCGCTTTGAAGACTTTCGCCTCCGCAAGCTCTACCATGCGGTGCAGTCCAACGATCACCTCGGCTTCGAAACTTGGCCAAAATACAATTAGCACATCGTACAGTAAACCGAGGACAACAATTAGCAGTCAGACGTATATAGTAAGCGTTTGTTGTGCCGATCGTAGGTCTCAATGTCCCAGGCCTGCCAAGCTTCCTTCTTCACCGCCGATCGTTCTTGACGAAGTAGGGCGAGCGCACTCGCTCAGCATAAATCGTTACAGATATCGGTCAGATCGGACGGGGTATCGCCGCAGGGTGGAATTGGTGAAAATCTGCGGGTCGGGAAGGCTGCATATGCTGACACCCAAAATTGTATTGAAAGCTATGTGTCTGTCCTCAATCCCCATCTAGGGAAATTTCTATGTACAGAAGAGAGAAGGGGAAAAGTTGATGCCTCAGGCATTTACAGCGGCATCTTCCGTAGGTAGGATGCCTCAGGTACCACACAGGCCCAGGTCGCCCACCAGTGGGCGTTGGGTGGTGGGTGACGTAAGCACCGGTGGGCGTTGGGCGGTGGCTGACATAAGTGCCTACCGGTGGCTGACGTAATCAGGTACGTACCTCTGGCAATACGGGGCACGCGGATGACACATCAGATGCCCCATGCTGCTGATTACTAAGGCACGTCCCGGCCAGCTTCATAGGTATAAGGTAAATTTTGCAAAACGTCGTTTCTATCAAGTACCGCGTCCGATTTGACCGATGCCGATATGCTATTTCCAGCCATGCTCTCAGATTTGATTGTCCAGCTGCGGTCTCATGATCAGACATTGTGCGGCTTCAGAATCATCATAAGCGGAGGTTTCATCCTCAAACTATACGTGAGCTGGTTATCCATCCACGTCGAGCTTTGCGGTGCAAGCTGCATGTTGTATCGGTAAAGCATCCTCAAGAAAATCATGCGAAGAATATAGTATGTCAACCTGCAGCAAATTGTTAGAGCCCATCTCGAATGCGTAATGGTGAAACGACAAATCTTACTCTTGCCCGGGACAGGCCTGAGGTCCTGTGCTAAACGGTTTGAGCACTCCTCTTTGGTCGCTTTCAAATTCCTTTCGGCGGCCAGATTCATTATCCAGCCATCTTTCCGGGCGAAATTCGTTGGCTTGGGTGAAGTTTTGCTGCGATGTGAATGTCGGCTGATGGAGCATGATTACGACAGTACCACCAGGGACCCAACGATCGGCAATTCGCGCGCCTGATTGAGGGACTTCCCGGTCGGTTCCTGTGCCCGCTGGAGAGTAACAGCGAAAGGCTTCTTGCAAACAAGCCTCGAAATAGGGCAGGTCGCGGGGAACGTTGGCGAGGCGAGCTAGAGTGATTTCTTGCTCGGACTCGAAATAGCTTCGAACTTCCTCCACGACACGTTTCTGAATTTTGTTTTTCTGGGCGAGGAAATAATAAAGACCAGCCATGACTGTGGGCATGGTATCGCAGCCGCCAAGAACCAGAAACGGTACAAATTCACGCAGCGAAGGAAGTGACATGGTGTTCACCTTACCCTCCCCTTCTAGAAGATGTTCGAGAAAATCATTCCGGGACTGTCCCGAGGCTACGCGGCGATCGAAGTGGTCCAGGATAGGCTCCATAAATGTGTCACGATCTTTGGCGCCCAAGCGTTGAACGACGAATCGGAGTGCATGTTGGACGAAAGGGAATCGATTCACCACGGCCAAAATTGTCACCGCACGAGAGAAGCGGTCGAAGGAGTGTACCCAGGACTGATACTTGGCGCTTTTGAACAGGTTCAAGCTCTCACTGAAGAGCAGCTCAAAGAAGGTGTTGCATATGAGGTAAATGTTCATATTGCGCATGTCGATCATTCCGTCGTGTTCCATGCCAGCGTCGATGGCTTGAAAATACTCCGCGAGATTTGCCTGAATCACACCCTCCATAGTTCGCACGTTCGAGGCCTTGAAAGCAGGAAGCATAGCCATTCGCATGAGGCCGTGAGCTTGCTGGCGCCGGGGCTTTCCAGGTTCGGGATTGGTGTTTTCGCCGCCAATAAGAGCGGCCAATCGCGGCTCTTTAGCCATGCCATCTTTAGCATATTTTGTCGCGCCGCAGATGTCCGCCCAGGCCCTTCCGTCGGTGTAAGTGAGAGTATCTGGAGCGATCCTGACCACACCGCCGTAGACATTGTGAAGATATTGCAGAACGTCGAGTTGCTTGCCGCTGATGGTGACAAGTAACTGCGGGATTCTTGAGATTGCACAGATGCGCGGTCCAGGAAAGGAAACCAAAGGATTCAAGAAGAGATTGTATATGACATTGCTGATCAGACCGATGGTTGTAAATGCGATTGCTGCCCCGAAGAATACCACGAGGGTGGGCTGAGTTTGGTACGCTACGGTGTCGAACAACATTGCGAAGTTGGATGTCGAGGCCGCCTCGAATCCTTGCGCCTGAACAGAGCGACGAAGTCAGAGGTACGACAATGCACCAATATTGCCAATGGGTTCAACTCTTCATCTAAAGTCTGAAAATGAAGCCTAGTAATGCACATCGATGATATTCGGATGGTTTTTTTCAAAACCCTCCGGTTACATTGGCTCCCGGTTTCCAGGTCGCGGACGCAGCTAAAACCTCGAACAATGTTCGAACTCATTAGATGTAGACCGTTCGGGCTTGGCGGTAATTGGTAGCTGTGCTCGAGAAATGGACAGTATCCAAAGACTGGCGGCCAATCCCTTGCGTTCACTTCTGGTCACAGGGCCCCTCGCACAGAGAGCGAATGCGCTGCATTAGGCTGGCAGCTCTTCGAGAAGACAACAACTCCATCACACCACACGTGGCTGACTGGTAGTGAAAAAAATTCATGGCCACCAATAAAGGGACCATGATCGAGAGTGTCGCGGGTGACGCTTTACAGGGCGACTTCACAGCCGTTTTCGTGGGCGCGACGAGCGGCATAGGTTTAAAGACTCTGGAGGCATTGTACCGGGAGATACCACAGGGCAGATTTTATGTCATTGGGCGATCCAAAGCACGTTTCCAACCGGAGGTTGAAAAACTGAGCAAACTCAAGCACAGCGCCGCCATCGTCTTCATCGAAGCCGAGGTCGCGCTCATACAGGGTGTTGACCAGGCATGCGCGACGATATGCGCAAGAGAGAAGAGACTAGATTTGCTCTACATGAGCGCAGGTTACCTCGGAGCGGGTGGACCTCACTGTCCGTGGATTCTGGTCGATTTGTGAAGAACTCCCGCTAACGCTTGAAGCAGACACATCCGAAGGACTTGACAAGTGTCTCGCGCTATCCGTCTTCGGTCGCATGCGATTCTGTCAACGGCTCGCACCACTCCTCGAGGCCGCGAAAAGTCCGCGTATCGTCTCGGTCTTGGCCGGGTGTCACGAGGCGCCGCTGTTCACACAGGATGGTGATCTTGCGCTGTCACTTCATGGGGGCAAAAACTATACGACCCTACGCGTAGTCAACCAAGCGACCACATTGCACACGCTGGCCTTGATCGATTTCGCGGCTCATCACCCACAGCTTTCGCTGCTTCATACTCATCCAGGTCTGGTTTCGACGGGATTTTTAGAGCGACTGTTGGAAAGCTGCGGTCCGTGGATGTCATTTGTCAGCTCTACAGTGCCGTTCCTTTATCGACGTATCGCCATGTCAGCCGAGGCAAGCGGGGAGCAGCAAGCACAGTTCTGCCTGAGTCCCAGATTCCCAAGCCGTCGAGCCGTCATGTGTGGAACAGTCCTCACGAATGATGTGGCGGAAAGTCATGCACGTCACAGCGGTCTGTATCTTGTACAGCCCGATGGAAGTACATGTATAAGCCGAAAGATCCTGGATCCTTTGGAGGCGGAAGATTGGCCAGCGAGAGTCGGGAGATTCATCTCGTGCAAATTTGAGGAAGCCTTATCAGCTGGTAAACATTAAAGCCGATGCAGCATAGTGACAGGGATGGCCTTGTCTCGCCATTGCGCTGTGTGTATGTGTTGGCCAAGGTGTATTGGTGGGCAATGGTTTACAGATGGCGATCGTGAATACGGTTGTCAGGTTTTCGTGGTCATGGAATATACCTAGGTAGTTTTTATGTCGGAGTGCCTGTGATGCGAAGTCGGAATCCACATCACGTGATCAACACCCATCGTTGGGGCACGACGCGCTCTCGGTCACTCCAAGTCGGCGTTCAAAGCAATGAGAATATTTGGCAGTTGGGCTCTCCTTGGATTATGTTTACTCGAGTCTAGTACACTCATCTACGTTACCTTGATGATTGAGAGAGCATATCTTTCACCGTGAAGGAACTTTACGCGTCAGGACACAAAACATCACACACGTGTCGCTGTATACGGGCATACGACGTGACGTGCTCATTAGGTAGAGATTTGTTGAAGGATACGACCAGGAGGAAGGCTACATGAGGAGGAAGACGAACGACGAGTTCGTCTTGACGTCTTTTCCGCACCTCAAGATATCGCCCAAGTTTCCATCACTTGAACTAACGTCGTTCCACCGCGATTTTCACACCATTGAGGCTACTCGGACCGATGCGCATCACTGCCACGTACTTTTCCGGATCACGCGCTTCCAAGTTCTTGAAGCGTTGACAGAATTTTACCAACACGTACGCTGCTTGCCCATCTGACAAGACATGCGCGGGACAAATGCGAGGCCCGCCACCTGTTCACATTGAGCCAGCAAAGTCAGCATAAGTTCCCGAGCTAGAGAGGGGTTCGGTTCGACACGTTGCGGAAAGGTGAAGGCTTACCGTAAGGCACAAAATTCCACAAGGGTCGGGCATTCTCCCAGCGTTCAGGTTTGAACTCTGCAGCGTCCGCACCCCAATAGGACTCGTCGCGGTGGAGCAGGTAGCGGTTACAGTGCGCGATGTCACCTTTCTCGACGAAGATGGGCTGAGAACCATCAGGACCACCGCCGCGCGGTAGCGTGGTGTCGTTAGCGGCTTGACGAATCATCATGATGCTATTTGGCATGAGCCGGTGGGCTAAAAAAATCTGGTCAGTAAGGTATTCCCATATTCGCTTGCCTCAACATTTTCCTTGGGAGAGAGGTGAGTGCATACTTTCATTGATGACACCGGTAAGATACTTCATACCACGAAGCCTTGAAAAGGTTAGCGGTTCGTCACTGAGGGCCTCGACCTCGCTTTGCAGCTTTTGCCAAGCTTGAGGGTGTCGCGCGAGACAGTAAATTGCGTTGGAGATATGAATGCTCGTTGTCTCATTACTGGGTACCCAGACGGCTGTGATCTGGTCCCGTAACAGCTTCTTCTGTGAGGGCTCAAACTGGGCAGTCAGATCCCACAAAAGATCGGTTCGACTAGAGCCTGCGGTGGAGTCCGTTCCAGTGGACGCCTTCAACGCGCGTCGTTCTTCGAATGCTTGGTCGATGTGCTTATCCATGAATTGGTGAACCGCTTGGACGGCCGCGAACCACTTCGGATCGCGGTGAAGCCACAGAAACTTGCTCATGGTGAGTCGGACGCGGATGCCCCGCATGATCTCCACCATGGCCAACATGACGTCCTCGCGCTCCGGAAACGTGAGAGAGTCCCGATTTCCGCCGAACAAGAATTCCGTGGAGATGTCCAAGAACTGTATCCGACGTCAGCAAAAGACTCCTCTCTGGATTGTGGCCCAGGCGGAGCAAACGAACCCATCGTCGAATCAGCACTTGCATATCAAAGGTCGTGCCATCGGTCGGGATGAGGTCCAGCATGCGATCGGTAGTCAATTGCAAGCGGTCAAGATTGGCAAAGGCCTGGCGCTCAAAGTACGGTTTGATGAAGTCGCGGCTGCGGTGCCAGAAGGCGCCATCGGCGGTGCTCACGCCTTTTCCGGTGAAGGGCGTGGCCACTCCGTTATCCACGCGGATGGGCTCTAGGACGAATTCCTGCCACTGAGAGGTGCTCATGGCCTTCATGTTCTCCATCTCAGAAGAATATATCATCCGAGAACCCATGAAGCGCGCCTGCCATGTCTTGGCTCCGACCGACGCCCATGTGTCCTCCATCCAGGATAGCCATCGGTGCTCCTTGAAGGCAGCGCTCATGGACAGCACGAAATCAAGGCCCAGTAAGGGTTCCCGGTGCGGGTAAGACTTGAGCGTGCCGCAGCCGTGGCTCTTCGTTTTGCGCGAGTATCGCGTAGCCGCGACGACCCATCGCCCCAGAAACCAGATTCCAAACGTCCAGAACGCAACGGGCCAAAAATCGAGTTGCGAGATCATAGTGTTCAGGTCCGAGGGGTACGCCACCGGGAAGACAGGCAGCTTCGTGGGTCACTGTTGTCATTGATTTGGAACAGAAAGGGTAAATAAGCAAACGGTAGGTCCAGAGGAGCGTCGCAATATTCTCTTGAGCTTTTGAACGTACCAGCCGAAAGCCCAGTGGTCTTGCTAAAGAAAGGCACAATTTGGTACAAAACTCGCCTTCTCCTTCAAAACCACTCGAGCGGCGTCTTAAACCCTCCGAGAAGCCGGCGGGCGCGTGTTCAAGCCTACGCAGATAACACGACATACGGCTGTACAACACCGGGTGGGGAATCTTTGGTTTGAGCTGCCCATGCCTATGACAATTCGGTAACCCAAAGCAAAATTCGAAAAGCGTGAGGAATGGTTGAAAACTCAAAGCAGGAACAAGTTTTGATGGCTGCTGATCCGTCCAGGTTTTGTGTCGTACAGTTACCTTGCCGCCGTCCTTGTCGTCTTACATATAGTACATGAATCATGAAGTTTTCAATCATGTTAATGCGAGCAGATATCCCACTAGAATGTGCAACCTGGGGACCAACATGCCGTCCACCGACGAGCGGAAGTATTTCGAGGATTGCTAACAAATCACGAACCCGGTAAATGGTCGGTGGTTATTACCAGGTGAAAATGATAGTGATTCAAAAGATTGGCGCCGAAAACGATCCCATGTACGTGTTTATTGTGTACTGTCATGTATAATTAATTTCGAAACACACAAAAGACGAACTCGTCTCGTCTACATTCCCCCACAAATCTCCATGGCTGTAAACTCAATACTCCGCATTCGCATCTGTATGCGATCCAGCAGCTGCACGATGGGATCTGGAGTTCCGCCAGGGCATGGCCGCCGGCGGACGAAGTGCGGCTGTGCCGACTCGAGCCATCAGGGGTCTCAAACGGCGACGTACGAAACATGTGGTGCGCGCCGACGGCCCCCGACCGGTTGCCATCCGGCTGCAGGATGTGCTGGCGGATGTGCTCCATGAGCTGGCGCGTGATGGCCATCTGGACGAGGATCATGTTGGCGATTATGCGTTGGGAGAAGGACTGAGAAGTCACGAAATCGCCGATGCGGACTTGTGGGGTGAGGGAGTAGTGGCAAGGTTCTGCGGGTTTCGTGGTGGTCTGGACGGAGGAAGGGGGGAATTGGTACCCCGTTGCGTTACGATTGTGATCGAGGTAGCCGGAGAAGGAGGCATGGCGAGCGAGAGAGGGGGCAGAGGATTGCATGGTCGGATAGGTAATGTCGATTGGTTGGCTCTGCTGATGCTGCTGCTGCTGGTCTACGTTCTTCGAGAACAGAGACCGCACGAGGGCAGTGTAGATCATTACGGCGTTGCCGAATAATGTAACGAATGACATGAAGGAGGTAAAGTCAAAATAAGATTCCTGGTCAGGGTGGGCGTCCAAGCATTGCTTGACGACCGTGTTGATCTCGTCGATCAGTGTGCATAAGGACCCGGGATTCGGGAGTCTCGGAGGATGCTGAGGTGCCTGCGACGGTGCCGAGATATGGCTCCAGCTTTCATGGGCGTGGAGTCTGTGTTGCACGGCCTGCATCTGCTGGAGGCAGCTAGATAGATATGCTTGGCGTTCATCCACTGGCTCTGCATCGGCCCGAGTAGCACCGTCGTCCGCCAGGGCATGTCGGGGGTTGTGGTCCGAGATAGGGGTCGCAAGTAAGGCAGGGTCCAGAAAATGCTGATGGTCAAAATTATCAAGGACGGTATGAAAGTCCGTCGAAGCATGAGCCAAGTCACCATCCGTGAAGAAGTTCATACCCGCCTCCAGAAAATCGGGGATTGACGTTAAGGAGGCTGGGATCGTCGGCTCGGGGGTTTTGGCGAGGGCATTTGCTGTCAAGTGATGTTCTGACGGTGCGGCCTGGCCATCATTCTGCGTTACCACTGCTATGACTGATGAGGAAGACGATAATGATGATGCTCTCGAGAAGGTCGAAGGTGATATCGGAACTGCTGACCGCGCATCGCTGACGGGCGGACTGATCGCCTGGGATCTGGCCGTGGCATTGGAGTCGGAGCGCGGCGGACGGCCATTGCGTCCAGCGACGCTGAAGATACACTCCATGCTCTGTTCTATACAGCGATTGCATTTGGTCGACTGTTCAGCAACGATACAGCGTATCTTCTTCTGGTGACAGCGATCACAGGCGGAACGAACGACTTGCACCGGTGTACTCATTGTGAGAAAGATAATGACGATCTGGGTGATTCGGAGAGCTTAACGAGTCTCAGTATGGAGGAGTGAACCTCGACGATATTTACGGGACCTGTCGAGTCTAACATTGAGCCACAACGGGAAGCGATTGTGCTGCATTTTTGGGGAGCTCTCGATTACATTGGGGTAAGAAAGTTTGAAGGATTTTTGATTTTGGCCACATAGCTGACATGGCCGGTGCCACACACGTGCAGCAGGGGATGGTTGTCAACAGCAATGCATGGGTCGTGTTGATGGTGGCGGTGATGGTGGATGGGAATGATGTTGGTAATGCGGAGATACAGAGTAGTTGGGATGGCGGCAAGCGAGGAAGCTTGAAAACGTGGTCGTCTAAAAGTCAAGCACCTGTCCTTCGCCCAGGGTCGGGTGCAGTTTGAAGGTCCAAGATAAGCATATTTCGGATCGCATCCTGGTCTAGCACATCCCCCACGCAAGCTGTTCCTGTAAATCTTGGGAACTAAATGCAGGACGGAAGATGCCCGTCTGCAGCGTCTCGCTTACTGCAGGACATGCACATATTCCGACTGGAGTCCTTCCGGTCTCCGTGCCGCAACGCCGAGTGAACGAGGATCTATATTACAACATGGATTAGGCTCGCCAAAACCTGCCCACCCCTACGAAATTAGTGCCGGTCCTTCCGGGTTGTTGTTTCCCAGGCGCTCGAGCTAGACCGTTATAGCAGAACGTACGCTCGCGTCATCTCAATCTTTTGGGTTTATCTAACGAAAAAAGCCTCCGGCATACGCAATAGGTTTGGGGGCCCATCATTCCCGCCCTAGTCTAAGCTCTTGGACGTTGACGGGACGCGTTTCTCCTCATCCCCACTGTCCTTCGCCGCAGCCGGCTCCGGCTCGCTTTTCTTATGCTTGACGGACAACCAAGGCATTGCGGCACTACCAGCCAGGCTGAGCGCGGCAGTTGCGAGCGCAACATAGAATGTCTGCTTAAGTCAGCAATCTCGTACTCTTCTCCTCTCTTATGATCGCTCGCGTTCAAAGGACGTACCTGATCGATGCTATCGTTGTAAGCCTGCCGGATCTGTGGGAGATACTCTGCAGGCACATTGGAGGTGAGACGAGTGGCGCCCTGAGTCAGAAGCAAGTTGGCGTCTACGGGAACGTTCTGGGCGCGCACGTTCCGGACCAGGGTGTTGTTGAAGATGCTCTGTGCAATGGCCAAAACCACGGCGCCGCCAAAGTTCTGCATGAAGACGAGAATGGCAGTGCCTTCGGAAATCCGTGCCTCGGGGAGGGCTGTTTGAATCGCGACTAGAGGTTGTTGGAGTCCCTGTGAAAATGGTCATACTTTAGCCGACCGACTTCATGTATAGCACAGGTACAGGCATCGGTCAAATCGGACGGGGCGCATCACGAGGACTCATCAGGTATTGAACTTCGCTGATGACTAACACGCTGGGCGCATTATACAGCAAGGTCGAATTACATCGTCTTTGTTGAGCTGTCGGAATGCCTTGTCCGATTTGACCGAGATTTGTATAGACTCACCAATCCTGCTCCGACACCATAAAGAATCTGGTATCCGATCCATCGCGGCATGCTCGTTGAGGGTTGTAGAGTCGAGAGAAGTGCGGCCCCCTTGCAAAAATGATGTTAGCTAAATTCGTCGCTTGCGCATATGCTTTGCCGCACCGCTGTTGCCAGTATACTGGAGAGGATACAAGTCCACGTGTAATAGCCAGTCCATGCCACCAGGCCTCCTGCAATGATGGCAAATACCACCGTCGGGAGAATCAATGGAAGAAGATCGATGCCGCTTTGGACTGGCGAGAGGGCGAGGATGGCCTGCAACCAGATCGGCAAGTAGTAAATAATAGCGATGTAGGAGCCAAAAAGCAAAAACATGTATAGCGCACTTGACCAGACTGTGCGATTCCGAGCGACGCTGGGCGGCACTGTGGCCTTGTCTCCTTGCCGGATCTCGATCACCGCAAAGGCAATCAGCAGCACGCCCGCGAGGACCAAGAGAGCGATGATGCGTCCGTCCGACCAGGGAAATGTCGAGCCACCCCATTGTAAAGCAAGCAACAGGCACACGATGAACGGGATGAAAGCCGCCATTCCCAGAAGGTCGAATTGCTTCAGCTTCTCGCCAAGTCGAAGGTCAAATTCGGGCTTGTGGCCCACTTTCGTGTCGAGGAAGATGAAGACACATATAGCCGTGAAGAACCCGATGGGCAGATTAATGTAGAAGCAGAGGCGCCAGGTAACAAGAGCTGTGAATGCGCCGCCCATCAACGGTCCTACGATGCTTGCCAGGGCATAGATGGCTCCGAGCATTCCATTGTAGATGGACCGTTGCGCGAGCGGCGTCGTGGCAGCGATGGTGAGGATTGCTCCAGCAAAAATTCCGCCCGACCCTGCGCCGGCGATGACTCGACCCATGATCAGACCGATCGAGCTGGGAGTCACGGCGCATACCAGACTCCCGAGCTCGAACACACCCAGGGAGGAAAGGAAGACCCATTTGGTCGGGAAGAGGTTGTAGAGCTTGCCGAAGGAGAGCTGCAAAGCACAACAAGCTACCAGGTATCCAGCACCGTACCTGTGAATGCAAACATGGATCAGTAAGTTTGAACTCCTGGCCACTTACGTGTACATGGGGCGGCTTCTGCGCAAACACGGCACACCCACCAACCAACATCGTTGAGAGATTGAAACTCATCTGTGATTCGCGGAATCGCCGTCGCGATGATGGTGTTATCCAGAGCCTGGCAAAAAACTGCCAGTCCCAAAGCCGTGTACAATAAGCTTCGACGGACAGTTGAAAGGGCCTCCTGTGGCTGAGCCGGAGGATCCGACGAGGCCATTTTTCTTGTTGCTGTCTGATTTGAGCCGTGAGGTAAGCGGCATCAATGTGGTGACAAGAATTTGCCGATCAGAAATTCTTCTGAGAACGCAAATGCCTTGTCGCGAAGGCGGTGTTGTGCTCGAGCGCCAGCTTTGTGGTGAGGACTACGACATACCACCCACCGGCGGGTGGGATGCAAACGACCCAACATCCCTCCATACACGCATACACGTGCCCGTGAGAAGGACTTGATGAGGAAACCCACCGAGAGTGCTTCAACCACTTTCAAATCTGACATGCAACCTGCTGCGCCGCACGTCGGCATTGTCCCGAAGTTAAATTAATGCGGCCCGTCGTTGGTCGTCACCGGCATGCATACACATACGTGCAGATGCCGATATGAAGGACCTGCCCGTCCTTTACGTTGCTGTTCCTATTATCATCCCACTACAGGGAGGAGGTCCGACTCCAAGCCCTGGTTCGGAGGGTTTTCTGAGTAACGAGTACGAATTTGCCAATTGCTTCCAATGGTGGAGCTCTACTCAGATGAGGGATTTAATTCACACCCACCTCAACATGCGGTTGAGATCCTTCTCTCATAGCAGGGATGTATTTGCCGGGGAGCGCGTTCAACTGTTGTTCACCTTGGTGTGAATACCGTTATCATCATCATAACAATAAAAACATCAGTACCTAGGTAATCAAAGCCGGGTGGAAGGACCGATCGCCCGCCACAAAGCTTGCTTGAAAGAATATTGGCGCGGGATGAGGTTGAAGGCGCACGTGATGAGATTTAACCCCAGGGGTACGTATTCTAGGGTTGAAGACGGATTATCTCCACTATACTGTCTCTGAAGTCTCAGGCCGCCCAGCTGAAGATGCTCACGTCTATCGCAATATGTTGGTTAGATTGATCATTTAGATAGACGGTGGGTTTTATCCTACCTGTCTTATTCCTCTTTGCCTGTTTTATGAAGGCTGGACCGAGGCGTCACGTACCTGCTATAATGTTAAGTGAGCGGACGAGCTCCGCGACTGCACACGTCCCTGGGTTTCTTGGTACCATGTTCGAATAGATGTTGGTCAGATCGGACGGCCGCTCCGACAGCTCAACAAAAACGACGTCCATTTTGGTCCTACTATTCGAGTCGGATGGAAGGTGTATGATGCATTAGTCATCAGTGAAGACCACTATTTGATGAGTGATCGAAACATCCCGTCTGATTTGGCCAATGTCCGCACAGAAGACCAAAGAGAATTCGGAGGGCAAAAAATTATGTATCCAACAGCTCTGGCCGATGGTACAGTACTGGCGCTTTATCACATGAGCGCAATGGGCAAGCAACTTGTCACGTTCATTGTCATGAGGCTTTCAGACGATTGTTCTCCAGCAGCGACCCAGCTGCCTCTACGGGAACCACCTCATTCATTGGGACGACTTCGACCTGGCTATCGACTGAGTGATACGTCGTGGGTATGAGACCTGTACAAGCGACAACATACGCGGGCTTTAAAATCGCACCATTGCTAAGAAGCTCAGGCGTAACTGCGCTGTGAGATCAGATTCATGGTATCGAGTGTCCACTTGGACGCGACCGAGCCCAAGGACGAAATCTTTCCTCTTCCCGGCGAGTTGACATTTCCCTCCGACGAGACGACAATCCCGGAAACTCCAGCTTCTCTTGTCGAAACAGATCACAACCAATCGACAAACGCTAATACACTGCTGCGATTCGAAAGGCGATACAATCTTTCAAGCGACTGAATATCCTCCGACTGCCCGTATTCAACTCCGACTTCGCTGAGGTCATAGGCTTCATCGATGAATGCCCATCACGGGTTCCTCAATTCGATGCTAGATCGACGATCCTGTCAAAGGGCATCCGCGACTTTTCAGGCAACGAATACAATAACAAGCGCAAGCTATGTCTCGATGCCTCGACAGCTCCACGGGTTCTCAGAGTCGAAGGCCTCGCAGTGGCTAATGCGAGTCAGCTATTAGGCGTTTTGATCGAGTCCAAGCTGCATAACGTCGAGGGGATGGCTCTTTTCATCTACCGAGTGTGGCACTGGTGTGCAAAATTGCAAAAACCATGACAATGCCGTCGACTTACCGGGCAAAGCCCTCATCGCGCAAAACGGCCATTCACTCGCGCGCAGTTATTTTGAACGGGAGCACAGACTCCACTCCAGCTGTCTGGATTTTCTCTAGGAGTGTCAGGAAATTTGGATAGCTTGAGGCTTGGACAAGGCATCGCGCTTGGACAAGGCATCGCATTTGGACATATCGTCCGATCAGCGGGGAGAACCTGTCACGGACTTTCTTACGCGCGCGAAAATGGTGCTGTAGTGCAAAAGCATATATGACACAAGTGATGGTTTACTCTCTGTCGGTCCGTCAACCGACGGTGTAGGAGATCAAGTCACAGTAGTGTTTGGATATGAGCTTCATTTTCTACCCAGGCCGAGAGGCGAGGCCATCTTCGGGGCAGGAAGAGTGGATGTCGATGGAACTCTGGACGTAAGTCGGGCGCCGATGAGGAGAGACGCAGGACGTGAAGACTAATTACCCTTGCGGCAGGGAGACACCCCCGAAGTCATGACGACTGGAATCAGATCGATGTACAATCCAGATGGTTTGGTGTAATCTGAGATAGCCCGAGAGCAGATTCGCGCAGTGTATAGCTCTGCAGTGTGGAGCTTTCTCGCGGGTTTCCTTGCTAGTTCCAGAAGCGCCAAGACCGATGGTAATCTTGCCGTTCTCAAACGAAGAGAGCCTATGCTGACGTTCATTAGTCTCGACATGGAGCTGCAAGCCAGGCTTTCATTCCTCGGCTCCTGACTAGTTCCAGATGGATTCCTGTCCCTCGACGAACATGGGGTCTGCATAGGTATTAATGGCCTCGAATAAACCAATATCGGGGCAAATCGGCACCAACGTTCGCTCCTGTCATCAAGAATCATAGCGATCGGAGCTTCGGACGCAAGTCTGCTCATTTGTTGCTTGGCGACGTCAAGAACTCAACGAAACCTCTAGGCGGGGTTGCTGCATAAGCTTTTACGGTACCGCTATCGCGAAGCTGAGCATGCCGGACAGGCCAATCGGTCGTGAAGTGCAGAATAGAAAGACCCTCATCTAATGAACGGATGAGTGGATGAATGGCAAGCCCGTCCATGTCCGAGCTTACATCCAAGGCCTCTCCAGCAGTTCGCCAACAACGGCGGAGCACGTGCTCTATATAAGCCGGAACCGTGTATTGTGACACGAAAGATTTCGCATGAGGTTGCAGAAGAGGAGGAAGAAGAAGAAGGGCAAGAAGGGCAAGAAACAAGGGCAAGGGCTTGCTGGTCTAGGCCGAGGCAAAGAACACGTTCAACGTCTTGCGTCTTCCTGCGCGGCATGCATGTATTTTCGAGCTGACGAGAGGATAATGCACGACAGCGTGATGATCATGAGCTCGTCCCGTGGTAGACATGCGCTCTTGACAGTGATAAGCCATCCAAGTACCAGCCGGGCGCACCGGCCGCCCGGTTCGGGGTCACTTTGCGAGAATGCAAGTTGCAGCGAGGAGAGCTGTTTGGAGAAAGTGATGTGATGAAGAGATATTCAGACACGGCAAACATCATCATGAATTCAATTCTTCTCGACGAGAAATTGGACTGCCATGTTTCATGCGAGCAAAGCGCAGAGGCAACGGCGGATATGCGGGTAAATGAGTTTATTGGAGAATGAAATCCGTGGCAACTGGTCTGCCAATCATGGCACGCAACTCGAGGAGAGAGGACCACCGTTCCACCGGAGATCAGGACGTCACGGCCATGACTGGAAAGACGCCACGGAGTGTGAAAATCGTCACAGGCAGTGATCGTCCAGGTTCAACGTACATAAAGGCGCCGGAAACAGAGTAGTCAACTGTCAAGATGCAGATCACTCCCTCGGCTCGCATCAAATACGGACATGTGTATTTCCATTTCGAGAGCCCTTGAGGTGAACATGTCCACTGGATCGAGCGAGGGTTGCAAATCATTACATAGGTCGGTCGGCGGCTCGGCAGATGATTTGGCCGATGGATAGCTCCGTTGGAAAAACCGATTCCAGACCGGGCAGGAGGTCGAGCGGTATAATAATGATACTGGTACATTACTGCACTGTGGACTCCACCGGGAGGGGAGGCGACGATGACGAAACGGTCTGCAATCCGGTGGTAGGTGCTTCTTCATCATCGCCAGCCAGCCAGCCGAGGTGGACATTTTTCCGCCGCCAACCCCGCAAAAACACAGATGCCAATGGGCAAACGATGTACGAAGCTGCGCGCGAACGCTTGGCGGAACTCCGCGCGTTCTGTTGCTCGCCCCCGGATCTGGGGGCATAGTCTGATGGACTAAGGACGTGCGTGGTGTGCATGCAGATCCACCCTGTTTCAACGGCACAAGCGTGACAAGCTGCCAGGAACCGTCTGCGTCGCGATGATCACATTCGCGTTCCTGGATGCGGAGAACCTGGCAATGCCGAAGCTTTAGTCTACAGGGCCAAGTGTGGGTTCCATTCTTTGCACTGCAGTAGAGACGAGCTGGGAGGTGGGGTCCAGAATAGCGCTTTATCTGCACAGTCTATATCATGAAGATGGTTTCCCTGTGATCTGATCCTGTCGTCGTTGTCCTTGCCTCTTGCGTCCAACCTGCCTCTTCCCTCACCCAGCTTGCGACAGATCCCACAATCATGGAAGAGAACAAGGTCCGAGGCCGAGCGCCCGTGGTGCGGCACGTCTCGTCCTTCGACGACGAGAAGGACGCCAGCGCGATGAGCCGGATGAACACGCACGAGTCCCACGGCCCCGCGGTGGAGCGTTTCGACACCGGCATGTCACAGATGGAACTGATCGATCAGGAATCTCTGGGACGAGTGAAGAGCCACGAGAAGCTGGTGACGCCCGCAGCAACGCTCGACCCCCGCGATCCGCTGAATCTGAGCAAAAAGCGCAAGATCATCGCCGTGGTATTCCTGTGCTTTTTCGGCGCCATGGCGGCGGCGGCGGAGTTGATTCTGGGCGCCATGTTGCCCGTTTTCGTCATTGAGTATGCCGGTCTGGATTCGAGGAACATCGAGGCGTTCACGAGGGTACCGCTGCCGGAGGGAACGAACCCCCTGTCGTTGTTGTCATACCTGCCGGGCCCGCCGATCTGGAAGACCTACCTGCTCGGTTCCCTGCCGGTGCTGATGATCGGACTGGCCAACCTCGCCATGATCCCGCTCGCGACTGCGGTCGGCAGACGGCCCGTGATCATCGGCTGCGGCGTCTTGGCCGTTGCAGGATGCGTTTGGTCTGGCAATTCGCAGTCCCTCGATTCCCATCTTGCGGCGCGTTGTCTGCAGGCCGTCGGCGCGGGGACGGTGGAGAGCTTGATCCCGTTTGTGATCGCCGACCTCACGTTCTCGCACGAGCGCAACACGTGGATGTCGTTTGTCTTCGCCACGCAAGGTCTCATCATCGTGGCTCTCGGCTTCGCCACGCCCTGGGTGATCATCAACCTGAGCTGGCGATGGCTCTACTTCATCACCGGGATCGGCGCATCGGTCTTCATGGTCGGCGTCTTGGCGTTCTTGCCGGAGACACGATGGAAGCGCACGGCCTCCGAGATCCGTAAGTGTCGTGCATGCCGAAGCGGGATATGACTGTGAGATGCTAATTCAACGGCAGACGGTGTCCCCCGAGACGAGACCAACCGAACGTACGCGCCGCGGAATCTGCGCTACGATCTCCAGATCTTCAGTGGGCCGGCGGAATGGCGAGCCGGGTGGAACGTGTTCGTCAGCGCCATGCACACCCTGTACTACCCACAGATCCTCTTCATCACGCTCCTCAACAGCGCGATGATCGCGTCGTCGTTCGCGGCGGGCTACACCGTCGCGGAACCTCTGCTCGTCGAGCCATGGGCGTATGTATCTGCGGAGCCAGGGACCGATCCCGTGCGTTGGAGACCCGATCGCTGACTGTTTTGGCACAGATGGCCGTTCTCCTCGGTCACATTATGTCTGATCCCCGTCCTCCTGGCCGCCTTCGGGACCGTGCTCGTGACGGGCAAATTCGCCGACATGGTCTGCAACTGGGGTGCAGCGCGACGCCCCGGCGGCAAGCGCACGCCCGAAGACCAACTTCTGAACCTCATCCTGCCTTGCTGCGGCGGCATGACCGGCCTCTTCCTGTTCGGGATCGCGGGCAACAACCCGTCCAAATACCCGTGGCCGATGTTCCTCGCGGGTCTCGGACTGATGACCTTTGGGTTCCTCGGCTGCAACACCGTGGGCGCCGTCTACGTGTTGGAGGTGTACCCGGAGATGGCGGGAGCGGCGCTCCTCAACATCGCGTCGATCCGCTACATCGTCGCGTTCCTCTTGTCCTTCCGCATCGCGGAGTGGATCATCGAGTTCGGCTATTTCAAGTCCTTCTTGATCTACGCGGCCCCCATGGGCCTGTTTGTGACATTAATTCCGTTCCTGTGGTACTGGGGACCGGCTTGGAAGAAGCGATTCCCGGGGAGATCCTCGCCGATCTGAGGCGATGGGAAGACCTCTGGAGCAATGTAACGGCCGCGCATTCTTCTTTTTAGTTATGATGAATATACGATATTACAGTCGCATGACCAAAAATCTGTCGAGTGAACACCACGTTGTGACGCGGCCGGATTCCGATCACGTGCGAACGGTACGGTGATCAGGAATCCGCGGACAAACGAAGTCGCGCGTTTTGTATATCCGACGCGTACATGTGCCCCTTCTCGAGCAGCACAACACGGCGCTGGATACGCGCCACAAGAAAGTAGATCACCCTCTCACTCTCCCAAGCCTCGTCCCGTCCCGCTCTCGACTCGCAATTTCCCAGACCATGACGCGCGGAAGAAGGAGGAGGAGGAGGGGGGGGGGAACACCCAAAACAATGACAAAAGAAAAGTTTCGTTGGGAAGCGGGCTTCTGCGGTGGGAAAAGAAAACCGACACATCGTGTCTCAGACCTCGTGTGACGTGGTGTGGTGGAGTGGTGTGTGGAGTGGACCCTTGTTTTGGAAAACGGGAAGGAATGGAGGAATGAGTCGGGCGGAGCCCAAGCGGAGAGAGAGAGAGCGCGCGTCGTAGCACGGGTTCGGTCGGATGGTATTTTCGATCGGGAGGGAGGGAGGAAGTTGAACGGAGCAGGACGAAAGAGTGAGCGCTGTAAGCCAGGAGGAAGGGAAGGGAAGAGAAATTGAAAAAGAAGATCATGAATGCCATTTTCGAGAGATATTTCATAAGCACAGAGCGGACGGCGCGCGGCGGCGGCGGCGGAAATCAAGCAGACGAAACCATGGCCCCGAGCGATATCGATGTATATATATATATATATAACGTTTTCCATCCCAACGCCTGCAGGTCAAAGCAGAAAACCCATGCCCCAGGGTTGATTTACAAGCAGAGGGCGAAAAAGAAAAAAGCATCTACTGGCCGCAGACGGGCTGGCGGTCGGCGCGGGAGTAGAAGTAGCTCAGGCTGTAGGTGTACTTGGCGCCGATGCCGTCGTTGTAGGCGACCTTGTTGACGGCGTACTGCTTGTCGACGTTGACGGTGTAGAGGGTGCACATCTGGCCCTGCTGGTAGGAGGCGGTCTTGTTGGTCATGGTGAGGATGTAGGAGCCGAAGCCGGAGCAGACGACGGGGGCCTTGCCGGAGGCGGGGTGCTCGGCGTTGTACTCGGTCTGTAGGGAGAAGGTGGTTAGCATACGGACGTTCTTCAAAGGAGCGAGCTTTTCTTTATCAGACGTGATGAAGTCTCGGGAGTAGAGCTTACCTGGGTGTCGCAAGCGGCGGCGCAGAGGCTGGGGTCGTAAGGGCCGGACTGGTAGAGCTTGTAGCCGAGGTAGGACCAGGTGTTGGTGCAGTCGCGGAGGGGGGCGTTCACGATGGCGGTGTCGAGCTTCTGGACGGTGGTGTAGGGGCCGACGGGGCCACCGAGGGTCGCGCTGGTGTAGGCGTTGGAACCGGCGACAGCGACCTGGAAGTCGGCCTGCCATTGGCCGTAGTTGACGGCGGTCTTGCTGTCGAGGCCGGTACCCCAGAAGGAGCACTTGATGTTGGCAAAGGCATCAGGGTTGCGGCAGCCGGTGCCCGGCTCGATGATGGGATCGCGCTCGAAGTAGATGTTGAAAGAAAGGCAGCCGCTGATGGAGCTGCACTTGTTGGCACACCATTGGGTGTCGTAGCCGGTGCGGCCCTTGTTGACGACGGCGTAACCCAGGTAGGCGTAGGCGTTGTTGGCGCCCGGGGCGTTCTTGAAGTTGTTCAAGTAGCCGGCCGGGGTGGCGGCGTTGAGGGCGGTGGAGGCGATCTTGGAATCGGCCTTGAAGTTGGCGTAGCTGGAGACGTCGACGCCGTAGTAGTTGGGGATGGTGGCTTGGGCGGCGCAGGCGGCGCGGCGCTCGAAACCGATGTTGCGCTTGGAGGGAGCGCTGCTGTCCTCGCCAGCGGAGTTGATCGGGACATCAGTGGCGGCAGGCTGTCGGGAAGAAGAAATGTCAGCGAGCAGTCCTCGGTAGGGTCACAGGCGGGAACGCGATCCACTCACGAAGACGGTCAAGGGGTCGGCGGTGACATCGGCGGCAGCGGCGGCGATGGCAGTCTCGGAGGCGTAGGGAACAAAGTCGGAGTCGAGGCCAGCCGGGATGGTGTAGGTAGGAACCTCGACGGAGGCCAGGTCGTCAATGGGGAGAGCGTCGGGAGCATCGGCAGAGCCCTGGGCGGCGACCAAGCCGACGACGGCAGAGGCGAAGAGAGCGAGGCGGACCATGTTGGCGATGTGAAGGTGAGTCGGTCGGTAGAGCAGGTAGAGGAGATGTCGTTGGACGATGGAATGGCGAGGTGGATGAGATGGTCTGAATCAGGAATTGTTTTCTCGGGGTGTTGGACCCGATAGATATATGCCATTCCCACATGCTCTGACCCTCTCGTTTCTCAGACAGTCTCCTGACACTTGACTTGGCTGCTCCGATCTGAGATTCACAATAAACTTCGGCGAGACCGCGCCATTTGCCGAGAGGCATCTCATCTAGTCCGCACCACCTTGGAAATCTCGCGTGGATGCGACCGGACTGGCCGGGGCAGAGCGAAGAGATGGCGCCTCTGCGCAAGCCACGCGACGTCCACACGATCTCCCCAAGGATCGTTGGGCGGTGATGATGTGAGCGCGACAGACCCCAAAGGCGATCAGGTCAAGCCGAAGGGAGATGGTGTAGTAGAGTGGCCAAGTGCAGCCAGACGCAGCGCAGACCACACCGACCCGCAGCAAGCCTCGCGCCAGGCGACATGGCGTTCTCGTGGAGCTCTCGTGGCAGAAACGGCGCGTGTTGGTCGCTGCCGGGTCGGTGCGCAACACGCCTGACGACGGCGAGGGCGACGACGACGATAAGGAGATGATGATGCAGCTGGTGAGTGATGAGGTGATGCCCAGAGACAGAACACGGACGCGCCCGAACACACCCGCACCGCGCTATGCTCTCTCGGGCGAGGGTGTCAGTCACGCCAGTGGAGGTATGTGCTGTGCCGTCTGTGCCTGCGGTGTGCTGGAGCGGTGCATTACTGCTCCTCTCACTGACCAGGGCCCATTTCTATTGAATTCTTACAGTGATTTGATGGGTGGTGCTCAGGTGAGAGAGAGAGTGTGTGTGTGTGTGTGTGAGAGGAAAAGCTATTTCCGGCCTAGGCGGACATGACTTTTGGGGGGGAGTGGAGTGAGAAAACGGGCGCGTTCAGGTCCCGCCCGCCGCCTCCTTCCCGCCCGAGAGGTCCCTCGACATTCCTAGTGGTTCGGGGCGCGAGACAAAGACCAGACCAGGGCGACACGATCTCTTCGACGACGACGACGACTACCGCATCGGGAGAAAAGCCACATTCTTGTCTCCCGTATTCGGTGCATCTCGGCGCATTCGACGAGATTGGCAACAGCAGCAGCAGCGGCAGCAGCGGTGGCGCCTCTATTTTTTTTTAATTTTGGCTTTTCGCCTCGCATGATGATAAACCTGTAGGCAGATTCATTTCCTCTCTTCGCTTAATCGCCGGGGTGTGTGTGTGTATGTGTATGTGTTGTGCTGTGATGGGTTCCCACACGATCTGCCAAGCACCGTCCGTGTTCCAGTGGATGTCATGGAGCCGCCTGGCCTCTCACTCTAGAACCAAACCTGTTCGTTCGTTCGTTCGTCGCCATGGAGCGGCAGGCCGAGCATAGGGCGGCAGCGGCGGCGGCGGCACCATTCGTGTTTCTCTACTGTATTTCTCTCTCACTCACCGGAATCGACTTTGCAGCCGACACTAGCTGGGCCTCTCGTGGAAAAGGTGGTCCACTACAGACCTAAACCGACACACTGCAGCGACCATGCTAAGCCCTCCCCGATCTGTTCTGCAGCCATACACAGTCGATCACGTGCTGTATCGTGAGGTGCAATAAGTCGTCAGCCACCGGCCGTCCACACGATAACAATAACATAGATGGGCAGCGCCCAATGTCACCCCCCAAGGACGCGGCCTGGCGTTTTTGTTGGCTTGCTCATAAAACATGGGTACAACAGCCATGATCTGAATTGACAAAAAGGGAATCGGTGGAGGCTTTTTGTTTTTTTGCGAGCGAGAGAGAGAGAGAGAGAGGGGGGGGGAAACGGTTCGGCGAGCCCGACGGACGCCGCAATCTCAGGCCGTCGTTGTTCTGGAAGACTTCCCTCGGTATGCATGTCTGCACATGCGGTGATCGCAGCGATTTGCATGAACGTGAGCGGCATGGCATGGCATGATCATCGCGATCGTCCCTTTGCGAACGCATGTCAACGACCCACGAGCTTGGAGAGCGGTGGTGGGGGATTGGTGGACAAGGGTGCTCCGACTACTGTGTGTCGCGTACCTGATGATCGTGTCGATCGGTGCCATGTGTGGTGGGGGGTGATATATAGCTAATTCTTTAATTGTTCTCTCGAGGTGACGGACGCCGCCGTAGAAATTGGGATTGTGGACATTTTGCACGACAACCTCTTGGAGCTACTGCCTCTTGGAATCACGAAACACACCCTGACCGCGCGCCCGCGCGCCGTCGTCCATTCCCGGCCTTTCTCGTCGACATGATCGCCGGCTTGCATCGAGGCGGCGAGATCTTCGACCCTCATCGGAGCCGGCCGACACAAACCTTGAGAAACCGGTCTAATGATGATCGCGAACGATGGTGTGTTTCTGTAGAACAGGTTCGTCGTCGTCGTCGATGATAATATATGGTCTAGTGTGTACCGACCGAACAAACGAACGAAGTCGCACACCGGGAGAAACTCGACGAGAAATGCCGAAAGCCCGTCTTCGTTCATACGATGTGCACTGGATTGTGTTGTACATCAATGTTGGCTCTGCTCTCTCTCTCTCTCACACACACACACACACACACGTGCTGCGAATACAGTAACCTGTACGAATTGGGTGAGTCCATGACTGCATCGCTGTTCTCTTCGTATCTCCGGAAGCGGGATTGATTGGTGGAGATTTGGAATGCTCTCGCGCGCGGCACAGTCACAGTCAGAGGGGGACAGAGAGAGAGAGAGAGAGACATGTGAAATTCCCTCCTCACCAGCAGCAGCTTTGAGACCTCAATCACCTCCCATCATAGTACTGAACCGCCTCGTCGTTCCTGTTGTCATCACACCCTCATTTCCTCTTGGCAATATTCTTTCTCATTACTGTACTGGACATACATCCTCGCTCGCATGATGTATTCATTCACTGCATGGACCTTCCCTCTGTCTCTCTCGGGGATGAGTGGGTGGGCATGACGTGTTGTTCCCGCTGCTGCTGCGATGACACGGACAGACCGCATCCATACATATATGCATGCCATCACGATGATGAGTCGAATATGCGCGCGCAAATCCTCAGCGACTCTTCCTCCCTCACCGCAACCCTGCGCGCGTGTGTGTGAAGAAGTGCAAGGGAAATCCCTCACTCACATGAGGATAGATGATAGATGATGCAGTAGTCTCTGTGGATCCATACGGAAGTGCGCGCGCACCAAAGAGAAACAGTGTCCAGTTGACGAGACATAAAAATTCTTATCAAGAGTAGTTACTTCCCTGTTCTCGTTCGTTCGTTTGTTCGTTCGTCCGTCCTGTCAAAACTATACTACACGATACTAGCGACCAGCGATAAGCAAAACACACACGCTACGATCCTTAATAAAACAAAGGGAAAAGGACGGAATTCCTTCCTGTTCCTTCCGCGAGTTCACCTACCTCGTGCCCGGTGCGGGATAATTGGTGCAGTGCGCAGTATGCAATTGATGGGACTGGGTCCAGACCCCTCCATGTGCGTGAGTGTGTGTGTGGACTAGATCCGCGAGGCTTATTATTATCGATATTGCAGGTGCTATTCTTATTATTCCTATTAGGAGCTTGGATCCCTGGGCACCTGCTGTTCGAGAACGGGTCGTCGCTGGGCATGTCAGCAGCCAAGAACGGAAAGAAAGAAAAGAAAAAAGATTACATGTACATATACACATGCGCATGAATACACGTGTAAACCAAATCCCTGTCAATCAATCAATCAATCAATCAATCGTCTAGACAGGATGCCCAGGCGCGCGGGAAGGAGTTTAGATCGCTCTCTCGTTCTCATCGCTCGCTCAGGTGTCGAGGTAGAGAGAGGATGGTGTGGTGCGGTGTGGTGTGGGTGTGGGTGCCGCCCAAACGGGACGCGAGGAGGGGGCCTGGACTGTGACTGTGACTGCATATGTGTGTGTGTGTGTGTGTGTGTTGTGTGTTGTGTGTTGTACCTGGCCCCAAAAAACCTTGAATTGGAATCACGAAGAGACAACAGCGGGCCGGCGCGTGTTCCATGCAGAATTCTCCCGGAGAGATCACTCCACCTCCCGTCTGTCTCTTTTCCATTTACGGCGTAATGGTGGTGGTGGTGGTGTGAGTGTCTGTGTCTGCGTGTGTCTGTGTCTCTGTGTCTCTGTGTTCATGAATGTGTTTCGTGATCTGGCGACGACGAGTATCGCTTGATGAGGGCGCGAGGAACGAGAGGAGAGGAGAGGGGAAATGGTAGCGATGACGAATATCGCTCAATCCGTGTCGTTGTCGTCGTCGTCGTTGTCGCCGCGCGTAAGACATCACTATTATTGCTATTGTTTCCCTTCCCTCTCTCCGCTCCTCCCCTGACGCGGACCCGTATTCAACAAACACCCAGAATAAAAATAAAAATAAAATCTCGGTCAAAAACAGGGTCAAATAGTTCATGTCTCGGGAGGGAGCCCTTCTGCGAGAAGAGACTGATGAATCATGATAGAGGACTGTAGTTCCGAACAAATCCAATCCACTAGATACATGTAGAACCACGTCACGAAATAGACGTAGCGTTGATTCGGAGCAGTCTACGGAGAGAAACAACACGACGAATAGTGGATCCGTTTTCCGTTCCGTCCCAAAGGGAACGGACGGCGAAACTCTGACTCCAGGTTTTTCCGCAGGGACGAGACGGACTGATGAACGGTTCCCTCGCTAGTTTCTCCACGAGTTTCTCCGCGAGTTTCTCCCAACGCTGACAGACAGAGAGAGAGCGCGCGATATACGGCTCGAGGAGCGAATAAACTTTCGGGGAAGCGAGAAGGGCAGAAGAGTCTACAGGCGAAATGTGTGTGTGTATGGGAACAAAAACAGCGTTTGCTCTACAGCGACTGGCGTGAAAGCCGGTGGGAAAGCTTCTGCACTCCATCTCCTCGCCTTCTCTCTCGCCTCGTGTCTCCCCAGTTGCGGAGTACAGCAACAAGTGGAAAGCATATATCCTCGTCCGGAGAAGGACAGTGTGTGTGCTGTGTCTATGTATGGGAGTGTCGCGAGGGGTGTGATGTGATGGATGATGACTCCGCATATACGACGACCGCCCCCCCCCCCAGATGTCTGTATGTGACCCATGTATGTACTCATGAGCACAACAACCGTGGCTGCCCATCGAACGAATGCATAATAAAAAGTCGGCGATTCCCAACCAACGAGAAGCGCCGAGACGGAGCACGTTTTTGTTGTTTTCGTTGGCTCCCCGAACCTCTTCCCTCCGCCATGCGAGAGAATGGGCCAGCGAATGCTGTTATATATCTCCTGATGTGAAGAAATCAAAGGGCACGGACATGGCGCCGCCGTGGGGCGTCCTGCTCCGACCATTCCACACCGGAGATGCCAGCCCTAGAAGGCGGTACTGCCAAATGAAATGACCCGGTACGCCTCGACCGCAAGCCACGATGCAAACCACAGCGTGAAGGGAAGAAAGCGTCCGAAGCAGTCGAAGGGGTAATTCTCGGCCCCGGAGAAATTGCCTGTGCAAGCACAATGAGAGAGGGAAAGTGATGTGTAGCAGAATGTGTGGTTGATGCCGCCTGCAAGCCACAGTCCGCGCCCGTATAAATAAGAAATGAGCGCCTACAGGGAATAATAACACGCGAGAGAGAGAGAGAGAGAGAGAGAGAGATGAGAGGTGAGCCCTAGACGCCACACGTGACCTGGATACCTCCAACAGCCACACATCTCGGACCAACATCACGCCCTTCGAGAAGCCAAGCCACAGGAAACGCCGCCGCCGCCGCCAAAGAAACGGAACGAGAACGCCTCTCGCATTTCGCCGCGCGCGCGATCTCTCACGATCCAGAAATGGAATCGAGCGCGAGCCGCTCTCTCTGCTCTCGCTTAGAAGAGAGGATTGAAATTAGGGTATGATTGACACCGGGGAGGAAGTACAGTGCTACTGATCGGTGGTGGAAATACGGTTTGTATAAACTACATCCAGGCTCGGCTCTCGGCGGAGAACGATCTGACCTGACCTGATCTGACCTGATCTGATCTTATCTGACCTGAACTGAATTGATCTAAACTGATCTGAACTGATCTGATCTGAACTGAATTGATCTGAACTGACCTGAACTGAACTGAATTGATCTGAACTGAACTGAACTGAACAGTAGGAAGAGGAGAGCAGGGAACAGGAGGAAGGGATTTATTTCCGGGAGGAAACAAAGGGGAAAAAATGAAAAAAGCGTCGTGATGCCATTTGAATACATTTGACGGCCCTGAATCCGACGATCTGGAATGATGATGATCGCGTCTCTCTCTTCGCTGCACGCTGTTCGCTGTTTCGCTGAGAGCCGAGAAAGAACAGAAAGAAAAGGAACAAAAGGAAACAAACATATAAATCCATCCGTCCCTGCCTTGCCTTGCCTTGCCTTGCCTTGCCTTGCCTACTTTGCCCGCCTATTCGTGATAGCAGCAACAATGACAACAGCGACAGCAACGATGACAACGACAATGACAACGACAATGACAAAGACAAAGAAACGAAACGGAACGAAATGCAAAAGCAAAAGCAGAACGCCGATGGGATGATCAGAAGAACGAACAATAGACGATAGAACGCTAATACATAGAGAAACAAGTACGCGCGCCCGCCCGCCCGCACGCCAAAAAAGGGGAAAATAAAAAACTCGACGATGAAACGCGTACACTGGACAGAAAACACATATGCATGCACGCGTACCTCCCACCTCTCTCTATATCCAGCCCGACGGCTCGGAATCATACCTGATAAGCAGATGCTCGGTTGCAGTTGCAATTACAGTTTGGGTTGGGGTTTCGGTTGGGGTTGGGGTTTCGCGTGCGAGCCCTTGCCACGTGTATGATATGCCGTACAGGTGGATAGGTTGGGCTCTCTCTCTCTCTCTCTGTGTGTGTGTTTCGCTCGCTCGCTCGCTCGCTGTCTGCCCTGCCTTGCCCCGCCCTGCCCTGCCATTATTCCCCCACGCACCGTCACCGGCACGTACAAAGTCCCGGCCCAGTGCAGCCAAGCGAGCGAGCGAGCAAAGTTTCGACGAGATGCCATGCCATTGCGATTGCCGGGTGCCGGACCCTCCCCGGCTGCGGCCGGCGGTCCTAGTCTAGTCGACGGTGCGGCGACTGCTGCGCTCCTCCTCCTCCTCGAGGACGTCGCTGAGGCGCGTGGGGTAGTGATGGGCGGGGCCGCGGTCGCCTGCAGCTGCTGCGGCGGCGTCGCCGTATGCGCCGCCGTAGCCCTCGCCTTCGTAGTCGACCGGGGGCGCGGCCGCGGCGGCGTTGCCGCTGGTGTGGGACGAGGAGGATGAGGTGGTGGTGGCGGGGGCGGGATAGGTCGCCATGGCCTGGGCGGCGGTGGCGGGGACGGAGGGCGCTTCGGGGATGATCATCGCTTCGGCGTAGCGGGCGGCGAGTTCGTGGCCGTGGCCGTGGGAGCGCGGGTGTTCGTCGATGGGGGAGACGTCGGGCGGAGGGGCGCGGGCGGCGGCGGCGGCGGCGGCGTCGATGGCGTCGTTTTGGTGGTGGCGGCGGCGACGGCGCCGGCGCCGGCTGGCGAAGACGATGGGACGGCCTTGGTCGTCGTGGCGGACGTTGCCGCTGGAGTCGAGGGCGTACTCGATCACGTCGGTTTCGTCGTCGTCGTCGTCGTCTTCTTCGTTGTCGTAGTTGTCGTCTTCGCTTGGGGCGGTGTCGATGTAGCTATCCTCCGACCGCGCTTCGGCAGGCTGCTGCTGCTGTTGTCGGCGATGGTGGTAGACGGGGGCCGCCGTGGGGGGCAGGTGCCCCGAAGATGCGGGGGGGGAGTGGAGGTACGCCTCGGAGCCGGCATGTTGGTAGAAGCGTTGGGCGTCAGCGGTGGTGGTCGGCACGGCGGAGGACGATGTCACCGGCGCTTGGCCGCTGCTGCGCGCGTACTGCGGTGATGTATCCTCTGCGGCATAGGGGCCACCTGCCGTCGGGACCGTCGTCTGCGCCGAAGCTGGCGTGATCGACTGGTAGGGCTGGTAGGGTGCCTGCGCCAGATCTGGCTTGCCGGGTTCGTGGTGGAGAGGTTGGTGCTGCTGCTGTTGCTGCTGCTGCTGCTGTTGTAGTTGTTGTTGTTGTTGTTGTCGACCGCTGTCGGTGAAAGGGTCGGTGTTGGTCGGGGAGACCTCCCGGTAATAGTTGCGTTCATCCTCGGGGCTCTGCATCCTCACATGACCCGCGCTCGATGCCGGGGCGACGCTGCCATATTGCTGCGGACCATCCCGCGTGGCCGGTCGTGGCGCCGAGCTGGCCGTCCGACTGGGGCCGCCGAAATAGGGGACCACTTGCACGCCATGCACGACCGTGATGCGACCTTCTTTCAGGCTGTAGGCCGTGTCCATGGATTCCTGGTTCTTCCGGCCCAGCTCTTCCCAGGCGCGCCGTGCTTCGTCCTTGGCGATGACCAGCTCCCGTCTCATGTCCATCACCTCACGCCTGGCGGATTCCACGGCCGCCGCCGCTTCCGATTGCTGCCGCGTGGCTTCCTGCCGTGCTGATCGTTCGGCTTTGAGCTCCCGGTCCACCTCCGCCTTCTGCTCGAGGAGCTTCTCGTGGTGTTCCCGGGTGTCGAAGAACCACCTCTGGAATTTACGCTCACTACTCGCGCGTAATCGCTGCAGCTCGACCACTGCGTGGAACAAGTTGGCGCCGGCCGCGGACAGGTCGGTGATCTGTCTACTCAGTGTGGCCGCGTTGGGGATCGTGTTCTTAACCTCTTCCGTGTTGGCCTCGAGTCGATGTAACCAATACGAAGTCATTCCCTCCCAATGTGACGAGAGGGTCTCCCATCGTTCGAAAGCGTGTGGGAACTGTGATGAAGTGCCGCGTTGTGAGCCGGATCCATTGTCGTAAGCTGGAGCCGCACCATTGGCGTTTGCTGATGATGCAGGTGGTTGCTGCGGAGCGGATTGGCTGGCGGCGCGCCGTGACGAGGCCGTGTTCGTGGCGGGTCGTGGCTGATCTTGTGATACGCTCGAGCCTCGCGCTCGACCGATTGGGAATTCATTTGAAGATCGTCCGGTGGGGTCGCCGAGGACATTGGTGCCGGCGACTTCACCGGGCCCGCGGCTCTTACGCTCGCCAGCGCCGTCGAATCCGCCTGCTGAGAGGGCAGCGTCTGGGTTGTATTGCGCTGCTGTATTGTTGTTGTTGTTGTTCGTCCGGGGAACTCCGGCACCGAGCGTGGCAGCTGCTCTTCGCTCGGCGCTCTTCCTCCGCTCTTCGGCCACGCGTTTCTGCTCTTCCTCTTGCCTCCGCGCCTCGCGGGCGTTGCGTTCCCTCATGACATCACGAGGGGTTCTGATCCCGCCGGGCGTGCCTCCCACCGGCACAGGCCCCGTGGTGCGCGCGCCGCCATTGGATGCTCTTGCACCGCTCAGATCCGACATGGAGGCGTCCTCTTCCTCCTCGTCGGGGGTGAAATCCCTCGGCTTGCGGATGGCCTCCTCGAGCGCGTACAGGATGGCCGAGTGGGTCCTCCGCGAGATCCGGAGCGCCGGGTGAGGACTCCGAGTCGCGTTATAGGCGCTGTGGGAGCGGCGGTGGACGGGTTTCGGCTCGGGCGACTGCTGACGCTGTCGAGATGCGTCGGCGGCGGGTTCGCGGACGTCCGGCGCGTCGGCCGATTGGGATCGAGCTGGACGGGAGGGGCCCTTCTCGAATCGATTCACGCGACGAACGCTCTGGGCGGCGATGCTCCCCGAGGAAGAGGAGGGACGCGACTGTTCCTGTTGAAGGTCGCGATGGAATGCCGAGGCCTGCTCTTGGCGCTGGATGAGCGAGGTCGTGTAGCGCTCGTGGTCGTAAAGGTCGTCTCGGTCGTTAAAGTTGCTGGCGATGCGCGACAGGATTGCTGTCGGCGCCGGAGCTGCAGCAGAGGCAGTCTCTCGCAACCCACGATCAGAGCGAATGATCCGTCGTTCCAAGTGGAGAGAGTCGCGCGAGGATGATCGGATCCGTCAAACACGCGACGCTGATGCAGGGACGGTAGGGCAGCAGAGGGATTCCCTTTGGTACCGTACAATGCCCGTTGACGATGATGATGTAGTAGTACCACAAAGTCGAACACTGGTCGAAACCCGATCGATGGGCGCAAGGAAAATCTCGGTACGCTCTTCAGGTACCGACCAGCTTTTACAGCCCTGGGTTGTTTTTTTTCGCTTTTCCACTTTTTGCTCTCAACAAGAACCGGTCGCGGGTGATAGCCAGCAGGGCCTCTGCAACGATCCTGGTTGTTCTGCGAGGACGGTCTGACTCGCGCGTATGGCGAGGAACGAAGAATTGGGTGGCAGTGACGGTTCGGACCAAGCCATCATGGAGATGGGATGGTGAGGAAGGAGGCAGGGAGCATCCAAGCGGGCCACAGCGTCCGTCGGTCTGTGTGTCTGTCTGGGGGGAGAGGATGAGGCAGCTGCGATCGGTTTCGGGCGGTGGTGGTGTTGGTGCGCAAGGATTAAATTAAAAGACTGGCGGATGGGATGATCGAGAGAGGTGGAGTTTTATCAAGGTGGCCGGGGAGTTGGATGTGACGTGTCCGTGGAAAGAGTGCGCCTCAGCTCGAGGGAATGTGCTGCTGCCGCTGCTGCTGCGTGTGTGTGAGCGAGTGAGTGAAGGCACACCTAAGTGAGTGCGCGCGTTCGGCTTCGGAGGATGTCACGGCGGCGGCGTGTGTGTTCGTGTGTATGTGGGTGTGTGGGTCTGCGCGTGTAAAAGAACGAAAAGATGGCTGGGAGGGAAATGCGCGCGCGCGGCAGAGAGAGGATCAGATCTACTACTGGCGGAGAGAGAGAGGGAGAGATGCCAGTCAAGCGTGCCCACATCGGCACAGTCCAGTTGAGATAATTCGAGACGATGCCCAGGAGGTTGCTATTCCAAAACTCTAGCGGCGCAACAGGGCAGTTGGCGGTGATGATCATGGTTCATCGTCTTTGGTGGTAGTGTATTGATATTATTATCATTATTATTGCAATTATACTGTGGTATATCATGATCTCATGGTTGTTTACTAGGTAGTTATTAGGGAGGTACTGATGTCCACCCATTGGAATACGAGCGTCTTCGGTCGCTTAAGTTTATTTTTTTCCCCGTCGAGTTGGAACAAACGACAACATCACACACGTTTGCGGCGTGCGCGACCGAGTGCCAACGATCCAAGTCTAACGAGAGAGAACGAGGGAGACAGGCGGTGATGGTGGTGGTGGTGCAGGCCATTTGCATTGGGGTTCAATTTACGGCCGACCACCGCGGACTAGAGGGAGAGAGGGAGAGAGACGAAACTGACTTGCCCGAAAAGGCGGGAATTCGTGTGGCTGGTTACCTCTTTCGTACTAAACAGCAGCAAAACCCAAACTTACCAATTTCGCGGGCGGGACACCCGCGCCCGCCTGCCGCTTCTTTTCGACGCTCGCTCCTGTCTGGGGGGGATTTTGGGCTTTGCTCCACTCGGGCGGGAATCTCTAGCGTTCTCTCGTTTTGGTCTATACTGTATGCTGCTAGCTGGGCCTCTACTACATCCAGTAGTTACTAGTTGTTCGACTACGATCATCATCATCATCGCCGTGCCTATCAGATCGGACTACTTTTTCCCTTGACCGCTCCCCCGCAATCCGTAGAACAAGACGTCGAAAAGACTCATTCAGCATGGGCGATTCTTGTTGAATTCCCTCGCGGAAACCGCCGTCGCGGTGATGCGCCGAGTCGGCGACAGCCCTGGCGGATTTCCGCCGCAGCCAGAGCAAGGTGGGGAGAGAGAGAGAGAGGCACCGCTCTCTCTCACGATCGTGAAAGCCAGCCGGGAGAAATGGCGCTGGTTTTTTCGCAGCAGGACATGCATGCATGCGCGGCCGCTATGACGGAGTGCAGATGGGAATTTCACTGATGAAGCGATGGCAAGGGGCAAAGACCGGTGAGGGAGAGGAGATGATGATGAGGAGGGCGGACGATGCGGTAAATGAATGACATTTCATCATCCTCTGTGGATGATGATGCGCTGGCAAGGCTGGATGGCCGTGGCTGGGTAGTTCGGTCGATTCCTGTGGAATTTCATGCAGGGCTGGCGAATGGGAAAAATCAATCTCCTCTCCGCCTCGTTCCTTGCCGGCTGGATATGTCATCGATTGGAGCCCGACGATGCGCATGTGAATAGGCAGTTCGAGCAGAAAAGGAGGGATTTCCATCGGAACCAATGATAAATAATATCGATGAATGATTTCTCCGATCTCTCGATAAAGATGCTCTGCTCGATGTTCGCCTTCGTTTCGCAGACGGGGGAATTCTTTTTAATAGCAATAAAATTCGATGATGATGATCTGAATCTCTTGTATTTGATCCTTGTTGTTGTACTTATTTTGGTATATTATCATTTTATTTTTTATCATTTTTCACAATCCCTATCGTCGGGAATTCCGGATCAATAATCTCGAGTTCCGGATGTGCTCTTTCCACACACGCGCGCGCGCGAAGGGATGACGATCGTGAAATGCCCTCCCTGTCAAGACACACCTAGGCCGGTTCGCTTGGTACGATACCGATTTCTGATGACATAGTCTGTTGAGCGCGGGGGATTCGGATGACATGCGTGCACGTGATGTGATGGCGTCCGATGGAAAATGAACGAAAGTTCCACTGGGGTATTCTAAGGGTTGGGATCGTTTTAGGGTTGGGTTTAGATTTAGCAGCATGTGTGGATGAGAACAAACATGCTGTACGTGTACCGTCTTGTCGTGCTTGAGATGGACTGGTGGAGGTTGTTTAGACTGCTCTTCAGTTGAGTGTTGCGCATATCGATGTACTTGCTACAGGCATCGAGATCAATCCGGGAATAGGAAGTGATGCTGGAACACTCACTCACTCTTCATCTCTTACACTCACGTAAATTCTCGTTTTGTAAGGCCCACCCAAGATAGGAAAGCCTCTGCTCGACTGAAGCTACTTCAGTTTGAACCCCACCGAGTGACCGGGTGAGATTGAACAGGACGGTATTCTGATCCTCGAGAAAGGAAAAGATGTCCTGCGTGATAGGGATATTATCCTGGTGTGAATTGGACGCCCGCGTTCACATGAGTTAGGGTTGGAGTGATGACGATACGTGCTGCGAAATGATGAAAGCCGGAGTCGTCATCACGTGCACATCTGCGACAAGACGATGCGTTTCAGTTGTCGAGTGCGGCCTCGCTCACTCCGGGGCTGCTGTACCCAAAGGTCGTCAAAGCTCCCTCTCTCGACACAAGCACGTAAGCTCGCATCTGGCAGGGGAGTATGGATGTCTGTCCCTGCGAGGCACATGGATAGCGGCACGGAAGGGGCGCAGATGTGCTTTGATCTATCGGTTGTATGGAGTAATGAATGTGTTCCCAATTTTGGCTGTGACCTATCGTCCACATACACACACACGCGCGTTCCCAAGATCTATGACCTACGAAGTCTGAGACTGATGATGATCCCCAGCCATGGAAAATGACATGCACTCCTCACCATCCTGGTCTGTGATGGGGCAGACTGCAATGTAGAGGAGAGACGTATACCGAATCCAGATCATGTTTCGCTCGAAACGCCGCCGACCGATCAGAGGTGCCCCGTGAGCGAGCGGGTTGCGGCGCAAGCTCTCCAATCATCTGTCCCACGATCGTGATGCAGGGCCTCGGAGGAACGTGAATCGCGACCGAGAAGATAGGGGACACAACGCACACTTGCAGCCATGGCATCGAGGATCACCGTGACAATAACTTGGAACAATACAATGCCCGCTTGGAGGTCTAGATGGCCGTGAGCTGTCATGTCATTCCAGCGGATCACCGCGTCTCGAGCCATGGGACGGAACCATGGTAGCATCCGTAGACAAGTACGCAGATGGACAGGCGAGTTCTGGGTGAGCGACGATGACATTGGAGACCGTGGTGAGAGGAGTGTGAGTGAGTGAGTGAGTGAGTGAGTGAGTGAGTGAGTGAGTGAGTGAGTGAGGACAGGGGAGGAATGAGGAGGAATGAGGCGCGGTGAATGTTGAGCCGTCGGCGTATCGCGGGAACAAGTAGTCCAGCCAGCCCGATACGGCACACCAGAAGGGCGCTCTCTCTCTCTCTCTCTCTCGCTTCTCGCTTGGCACCCACGCAATCTGGAATCTGGAATCCGGGGCGTGTCGCCGGGCGGGAAATGGGAAATGGCCTAGCAGCAGTGAGTGACAGCAGTAAGGATGATGAGTGACGAGAGTTGCCCACAGTCCAGTCCAGTGCAATCAATCAATCAATCAGCGGGCGCATGACTCGTCGTCGCGCCACCTTTCCCTCGCCCCACCAACCGGCCAGCCGCGCCTTTCACTTATCTTACCCACCTGCATCTCTCTCATCTCTCTCACCACTCCACTCTCACCAAACACCAACAACACCTTCTTCCAATTAACCACCAAACTCCTCACTATCGACCCTTTCTGCGCTTCCTCACTCATCGACATATTACCACCACCTGCAAACTTCCACACACCACAACCAAGCCGGTTCTCCGAGCAAAAGCCGCGTTTTATGTCCGCACAAATCGAGAACCTCAAGTCTTTCGGTGAGTTGTTTGCGCGGTTTCTATCTCATACATGGCATGCTGGGACGATCAAAAGAGTCGGGTAGTGGTATGATGTCCATGCGATGGGTATCTCTATCGCACATGCGAGATCATACACCACCCGACGCTGCATCTCGTCGACGGCATCACGACCATGCACGGCTTGGAAAAATTCGATCAAAAAAGGCGGAGACCTGCGACGCGGCGGCTAACACTCAATCACAGACCCCTTCGCGGAAGCCGATGAAGACACTGGCGAGACCAAGCAGTCGCAGAACTACATCCACATCCGTATCCAACGTGAGTCTTGCCTTGCCTCCATCATCGCGACGATGCCCTTGCACGGCACGTGACACCCCGCAAAAATAATAATACTGAACAATCACCCTTTCTCCCTCGCAGAGCGCAATGGTCGCAAAACCTTGACTACAGTCCAAGGTCTGCCCAAGAAGTTCGACCAGAAGAAGATCCTCAAGGTCATCAAGAAGAAATTCGCCTGCAATGGCACCATCGTCGTCGATTCCGAGATGGGCGAGGTGATCCAGCTCCAGGGGGATCAGCGCAAGGATGTGCAAGAGTTTCTCATCGACAAGAAGGAAGGTCTTGAGCTCGATGCCAAGACCATCAAAGTCCACGGTTTCTAGTCGTCTCTCATCATGAGACGACACAGGATGCAATGCAAAGCCCTCCCCGCTGTGCTTGTCTATCGGCTCCCGCCAGCTTTTTTTTGAGCGTCGGACCATGACAAACAATCAAACAGCCAGCCAGCCATGACCGGGTTGCCCCCAACTTTACTTGGGCGGCCTCCCCGTCACTCGCGACTGGACATACGATTCCGGACCAAATCCATGAATGCCAGAGGGCCCATGGTACGGGCAAGTGGGAAGTTTGCTGCATTGCACCAAAGACCGAAGGGACCTTCTTTGACCGCAATTATCACATTTGATTGGCTGGGGCTTGATGGGATGTATCCACATTTTTTTTGGAAGGGAGGCAGTTCTGATCCTTGAGATTGTGGCACACACACAGAGAGAGAGAGAGAGAGCAGTTCTACGGGTTCTCTCTCTCTCTTGGTTTGTCGTCATTGTCAGAATGAGCGAGAATCCATCCGGGATGACAAATTCGGATTCATCATCAGCAGCAAAACTCAATCCATAGCTTTCGAAATTGAAATGGGCTCTTGCCACCCAATCGTCTACCTCTTTTGACCCCTGACATTTTATCCCCCAAATTGCACTCAAGATGGTAAAAAGTCACCTGTCGGAACGTCTGAACCCCGCCCCAATCACCAGCTCTCATGCGAACGTCATATAGAAGGGTGTTCGAAATAAATACATGCTCAAAGAACTGAACCCACAAGAGTCGCACCCTATTCATACACGTATGTACCCGAAAAAACAACAACAACAACAAGGATAACAACGACGGACAACCGTCTCACCCCCTCTCACCTCCCCTCTTCTCCCCGCCTAAACCTCCCCGGCCGCCTGCCTCCTCGTCTGCTCCTCCATCCGGGCGTCCCTCAGCGCGGCCTCGTACGCGATCCGCTCCGGGGTGGACTCCTGGGCGGCGCCCCAGGCCTGCCAGTCGGGGTCGACGCGGCTGTGGCGGATCTTCTTCTGGACGACGAAGTACTCGACCGACTCCCGGGCCGTGGCCTTGCGGACCTCCTCGGCGCCGGCGGCCGAGATCTCCTCGCCGCGCTGGTTCAGCGGCACGCTCTCCTCCACCGTCGTGCGCCGCGCCCGGTCCCACGTCCGCTTCCGCGCCACCGTCACCAGCGACTGCACGCTCCGGATCCGCACGATCGCCTGCAGCATCCCGTTCGCGTCCCGCTTCGCCGCCTTGGCCGCCTCCTTCGCCGCCTTGGCCGCCTCCTTCGCCGCCTTCTTCGCCTTCGCCTTGGCCGCCGCCGTCTCCGCCTTGCCCGTCTTCGCCTTCGCCGCCGTCGCCGCCTCCGCCTCGTTCGGCAGCAGCCCCACGATGCAGCTCACCACGCGCGGCTCGCCGACGTACCGCTCCAGCCGCCACTGCCGCGTCGTGTCCGGGCGGCGCTCGCGGATGTGCTGGGAGAGCGTGTCGTGGAAGCCCGGCGCGAGCCGGTCGCGCACGGGCGCCAGGTCGCCGTTGCCGAACGCCGTGTAGATGTCCTCGTAGAGGGCCTTGGTCGCGCGGATGATCTCCGCCGTGTGCGGCGCCGGCACCGGCGGGCTGATCTTCCAGCGGCGCACGTAGTAGCTCGTGCAGCGCAGCCGGAGCGCGGTGATGCGGCTGCGGATCTCCAGGCTGAGGCGCGCGAGCGGCGAGCTCCGCCACGACGGCGCGTTCGCCCCCGTCGGCTTCACGTACTGCCCGTCGATCACCCCGAGGTGGTCGAGCATCGTGCCCGCCTTCATCATCTGCGCCATCTGCTCTTGGTTCATGCGCCGCATGCTCGGGGCGCTGGTCGCCCGCGACTTGGGCATCTGCACCCCCGCGCGGCCGGCCGGGGTGGAGGTGAACGCTCGTCGTTGGTGGAGACATCGTGGGGACGGTCGGTGGTCGGCTCGGGGTCGTGAGGGTGATCTTGTGGAACGGTCATGGTGGAGGAAGGGTGAGGGTCGGAGGAGGAAGGTCGGGTGCGGTGCTGTCCGCCGACAGGGCGTTACGGCGAATCGTGCCTGAAAGATTTGATTATAGGCCTTTGTCGACATCTTGGGCAGCTCCCCTACATCCGATGTCGAGCTGGGAATCTCGGCGAGCGCTGGGGGAAGAAAAAGACGATGGCGATTCCCTCGAATGATGAATGATGGATCTGCGGCGCTGGTGCTCGAAATTATTAAAGTCTGGAGCCCCATTCCGGATTCGGAGGCAACGCCGCGGAGGTGCTTTGGCTGGGGACATCCTCTCCGCAAGCTGGCTTTCCCTCCACACAAGACTGCATCGACCACGATTGCGGTCATACAATCATCACAATATTTCAAGGCTGAGCGACTCGCATGGGATCCAGTATGCGCAATACAGCCATTGGTGGCGTATGATTATTTCGATATGATTCGATCTGATCGTCGTCGCAAGCAAAGGTAGGTTCCGGACGAAGGCCGTCGCGGCCGTCGCAGATAGGCGGCGGATGAATGTCCCAAATCATGGGCTGCGACACATGATGAGATCTCTCATCGTTCGAATAAATTCCCGAGTCTCGTGACAACATCGTGTGCGCGTCGGTTCCTCCTGTCGAAGAAGCCTTGAATGAACAGTTTCATTGCTCGCTGTCGAGCAACGAATTTGCATAAGAAACACACCGTGCACGAGGAGCGTCAAACATGAGAGTTCATAACAACGATTCCCATTAATAGTGGTGTACTACAAAAGAAATGACAAAAAAAAAACTTCCCGTGGAGGGCGGCGCAGAAACGAAACACAAGAAAAGAATCCCCCAAAGGTCAGTACTTTTGCCCTCCGCATTATTATCATAACATGCTTCCAGAGCACTGGAAGGACATCATCCGTCATCAATCGTCATAGAAAAGAAAAGAAAAAAAAACGGCGACACATTACTCAAGTCAAGGTCGTGCAAAAGGGCCTCTCTCCGCCATCTTGAGCTGCACAAATGTCATGGAGATGACCTCCAGACCCAGTCCAAGCGTAGTGGTGTCATCTCACTTCGCGATGGGACGCACGGCGAGAGGCCCATGACCGGCTTCGAGCGCAGGCAAGGCGTCAAAAGCCTCCTTGGAAGGGCTGTCATGTTCCGAGAAATACGCCCCGTCGAGAGCATGCGGATGCCCCGCGGCGCTAGGCGGCACGGCCGTCTTGCCGGTAGCCTGGCTATCGTTGCGGCCAGTGAAGGGCGATACCGTGTTGTCTTGCCAAGTGGCGGCGCGGGAGGCCCGGCGGATGTCCTCGGCGCGAGCGCTGTCCTCGTCGACGTGGAAGTTCTCCGCTTCGTGGGCGTTGAAGTCTTGGCCCGGGTTGGCGGTCTCGTATTCGAGGTGCTTGACGAAGTGGTAGAAACCGACGGCGAGGAGGGCGCCGAGGAAGGGTCCCAGCCAGTAGATCCAGTGGTAGCTCGGGAAGAGACGGTTGACGACGCAGGGTCCGAAGGAGCGGGCTGGGTTGAGGGAGCCTGTGAGTGAGAATATTAGTCTGCGGTGCATCTGATGAATTCGTGGGCGCGCGCGGTGAGGGACGTACCACCGGTGAAGTAGACACCGCTGAGCTCGGCGACGAAGAGCGCGAGACCGATGCCGATGGGAGCGATGAATGTGGCCTTGTGCTTCTCAGCAGCGAGCATGAAGATGGTGAAGACGAGTTCCGCGGTCAAGAACATTTCGATGACTAAAAATTGGTCAGCGCTGACACGCATTGTCGATCTTTCCAGGTGAGCGTGAAGACTTACATAAACCTTGCACGACCGAAGTGCGGCCAGACAGAGTCGTGGACACATCGAGGGCGGATGGGAAGAGTGCCGAAGTCACTGCTGACGCAGCCAACGCACCGAGCATTTGAGCGACGAAGAGCAGGCCAGCGCGGGTCCAGGTGAGCGAGCCAATCAGGAGAAGTCCGAGGGTGACCGCCGGGTTGAACAGACCTGTAGTGAAGGAGGTCAGTGGCCGAGCTCAAAGTTGCTGCGACAGCGTCATGGTCAAACATACCTCCACTGATGCGGAAGAAGACCCAAGCATTGACCGCCAAGCTGAATCCGAAAGCAAGAGCAATATACATGAGAGCCTGCGCATTCGGTCTCTGACTAAGACTGCCGTCGGAGGTAGTACCTCCCACACCCAGGTTGGAAGCGTTGGCGACGGTGGTGGCGCTGAAGGCGAAGAAGAGGAACAAGAAGGTCCCGATGAATTCGCCGACCATGGCGATGAAGTGATTCCGAAACTTATTAGGCAGGAACCCGAGGCCGGGGATCCGCATCTCCTTCTTGGTCTCGCCATTGCGCCTGGCGTCGGTGTCCAGGGCGCCGCGGCCATGGGAGCCTGGCAGCCTGAAGCCGGTGGGGTCGCTGATGTTCATGACTATGGACGACTTTGCTTCGGGACTTGCTTGCTTGGCTGGATGCGTCCCGGGTGGAGTGTCTAGGTGTCCAGAGGGGAATACCTCAAACGTTCGACGGGAGGTTGATGAATTGGGGATGTGAACAAAGCTATGGGAAGCTGATACAATCTGGCAATGGTAGCAAATCCAGGTGAAGACTGATGCTCGAGAAGATGATGATGTTGGAAGAAGAAGAGAAAAAACAATGTTAGGGTGACGTTGGAAGGGGAGGGGAGGAAGAGATAAATGATGATGTGCGGTAATGGTAACAGGGTCGGGCAACTGCTAGCAACTGCTTTGTCGGAGCATTTTTCGAGCAACGACGAGCGCCATGAAGTTCGTATTTGTACCAGGAAGGTGAGAGGAGAGGTAACGACCTTCCAGACCGAGCGGGTCGCGACTGCACGATATCGACGATGGCGTCCGCAAAGATGGGAACCGCCGCACGCCTCTGCGCCATGAGACCCAAGGGCTCGCGGCGGCCGACTCGTGATGCTGTTGCGCGACATATCGAAGGTGGGGATTCGAGCCCAACCAGCCGTTTCGCGGCCGGGTTTCTTCGTAGACAAACAAAGGCCAAAAAGGGAAAACCGTTCGTCAAAGGCGACGATGACGGTTGAGTGAGTCTCGCAACGGCTTGGGGAGGAGGAGGAGGAGGAGGAGGAGGAGGAG
>NW_022984977.1:0-7631 GCF_010015565.1 Dissoconium aciculare CBS 342.82 | reverse complement strand
AGACTCCGGTACATGATCGTGGTGTGCACGCCTGATGATGATGATGATGAAGGTGGTGATGGAGGAGGAGGAGGAGGAGGAGGAGGAGTATGCGTGGTTGCAATGCAACGTATGGTTCGCAGCATTTGCAGCAGCATTTGCAGCAGCAGTGTGGTACAATCCCCAGGTTTTCCCTGCGCCAAAAGTTGTGATCAGCAGCGTCCTCTCACTCACACACATCATTGCGAAACAATGGACCGTTCCGGGGCACTCGAGGCGCATAGCCATGCAGGCAAAAAACAAATACGAATTGACAATGAAAATATGCCATGAAAACCTGGTTTTGCTCGCGATGCACACCCACGCCTATCGCGTAATCTGTCACTTGTCAGATCATCGGTACCATGTTCTATCGTCGCCGCCGTCGTCGTCGTGCATCTGCGGTCGCCCATCTTCATGTGGACACATACGGGCGGAGCGATGGTGAACTTGCCGGAGTGAGCAATCCGGCGCGCCTGGCGGATCGGAGCTGGATGCGGTATCATATTGTCATTATCGCAATAATAAAACATTTCCTCCTGCTCACGGTCGCTGAACCGGCGCGCGCGCGCACGCACACACACACGGAATGATGATGCACCCCGATCCGACCCAAAAGAGGCATATGCCAGTATGTATGTGTGTGTGTGTGTGTGTGTGTCTCAGATTAAGCTCTCAACCTGTTGATGCATGTCTGTTTTCCCATACCACCAGGGCCTGGCTGTGTACAGTATTGATTGACTGACGGTCGCCGCCCGTTAGGAACGGCCATTTGGTCGGAAGGCGGAGCGCAAAGCGGTCGACCACTGTACTGTTCGATGGATATTCGTCCATCTGTGTTGGATCTCAGTCCTTCTTTGCTAGCGTGTGCTTTATGTCGACTCCGAAAGGAGATCCCATCGATCGAATACTGCGTGGATTATCTCCAGAGGGATCCCGGAGTGATCTCTGTGCATGATAACTCACGACATATATACCACACTCGCCCGTGTTATCAAAACCGGAGAGGCGCCAACGGACGTTCTCATGTCGCCGCTCTCCATCTATTCCGAGCAAGTCTAGTCGAGGTGTAGTCGCGGCTCGCATTGCCCGAGGGACGGCGGTAGCTCAATCCAGGTAGGCGGGAATATGCTCGGGTCCTCCGAAATGCAGGCGGCGACCTTCTCCAACACACATCTCTCCCCTGCTCTTACCAACACATCACCGTAGACCCTGCAGTCGCAGAAGCATAGCATAGAAATACGCATCCGACAGGAACTGCGAACAGGTCTCACCGCACGCCGCGAGCTACCCTCAAGCAGTTCGCATCACTCCTCGTCCCCAGCCCTTTCTCGGCCGCCGGCCAGAAGAACCCTGCAGCTGCGGGCGTGAAACAGCGTTGATGAGAACCTGCGTATTGGCGACAATTCGCAACGACGATGCATCACCGTTGCGACGGGCGTTGCGCGAAAAGTGGCAGCTTGCCCGCCAGCAGCAGCTCATATTGAGGGGAAAATAAGTTGGGTTCGCATAAAATTTCCACAACACCACCGCCGCAGGCATGGCTGCAAGTGAGAAGGTAACTCTTGATGGCCAGTCCTTCGTTGTATTCTGGTTGTTACGATAAAAGTGCCGCATCACATGCTTGCATATGTTGACTGAATTGGTCGGGAGCATCGCGGTCTCGGTATGTTCCTTTCATGCGCGGATGCGAGAACGCATGATCCTTTGCGCCGATAAGATCCCATCCACAAACCAATGTCAAGCCGTTCTTCACCACAAATCGATCCATCGACAGACACATAGAAGTTGCGCCATCGACAGCGTGAAGTCCCTTGTCTAGAAACTCCTGCATCACGGAAGAATGGACTTTGGACAGTTCAAGACATTTCCAATGTGGGTTTGCGGATCACCTTTGGCGTTGCAGATATACTTTGCACACCTCGGGGTCTGATACAATGCGCGCTGTTATCAAATCCCTGCAGGCGGCCTCCAGTCGGCTTCTCGTCTGTCTTGATCAAAATTCTTATTTCAGCTTTACCTTTCGCATGCTGCCCTCGTGCGATCCCTGCTTTTGAATCGTGAGGATCAGCAGCAGCAGCAGCAGCAGCAGCACAAGTCCCAGCACCAGCAGCAGCGCAACGGATCCGTCCACCTTGCTTGGCCCATCATATGTTCCTACGCACTCTCCCAACGACGCGACGGACTCCTGTGCTCTACCTCGATCAACACACACCCTCTCCGGGCCACCTTCCCACCGTGTCCTCGCAAGCAGGATGCTCTCCCATATGGCCTCTGTGTGGCAGCTCATCTGTCAACCTATGTTACAACAAGATCGTTGCCGGTCCCAGGGCGTCGGTGCGCAGCACGTGGACTGTGTGCTGCCGTCTTAGGTCTTCACTTGCTCGAGCCGGCACAGCTACGCTTCGTTAGCCTACAATGTAATCGCAGAACTCTATAAGCCTATCATACGAAGGTTCCACTAGATACGGCTTTAACTACGGGACGACAACTTGTCGGCCATAGAAACCTGTAGGGGACCATGTAGGGCTTTGCGACCTGTTCGCATAGATATGGCTATAGGCAGCTCATCGAGGGCGCAAGTCTGTTTGGCCCAAGTAACACTACAATATGTTGTCGACTCAAAGTCCATCGGGTTCGTGAGATGTTCTTGAACTGTGAGTCACTTTCACCGTTCGACGAGAGACATGGCGTAGGTACATGAAACGTGTTGATATGGCATGCTGAGCACACAACATTAAAGTAAACACTACATAGTTTGGAGCCGCGTCTACAAGTGATGTCGAGGCATCGCTATGGAAGAAATAATAAATCATTACGGTATTCGGGCCATCATGTTGGATATTAATAGAAGTACATATAGTACATTCCCGGGTCCTTTTTTGGCCCCCCAAATTTCACAACCATGAGCGGGGCTCCGACCCCAGATCTCCCAGATTGCTGGAACAGCGCAGATCCCAGGATCGCAAGCAACTTTTAACGTCGCGCTATCCGTGGAGCTGATACTGTACGTCTGCGCAGATAGTCACTTTCATACAAGATGGGGCGTTTGGCGAACATTTTCCAGGGCTATTGCTGCTTTCAAGTGTCCCTGATGTCATGCTCTAGGTTGTACGTGGCGATGTAGGCTTCATGCATGTCTTCATTCTTTGACCAAGATCTCACGTTGTACCGCTGTCCTTCGCGCCCCCACCTCAGAGGCCGCCGGGCCGCCCTCGAAGCTGCATGAAGGATGAGGCTATGGCGCAGATCATGGGAAGCCGCCATCCGTCGCCTCGCTGCTTTATGTTGCCACCGTCCTCTCAAGAAATTGATGTTGGTCAACCACGGTCTCAACATTCAACATGACATCCGCGTACCAACGAGTCGAAACACTCGAGGACTCACTTCGGACGTCCCAGGACGATCATCCGGCTCCGATTTCGTCGTCACCATCTTTACACGACTCGACAGATTTAGCGCAGGTGACTGAGCGTCATGAAGACGCGATCAAACAGCCGATGATATCGGAGCAATCGGTCGCAGACTCTACAACCGGATCAATCGATCATGCCATATCGGCCGCAGAAACAAAGCCTACGGAGACTAGTCTAGCACAATGGCCGCGACGCTGGTGGACGCGGTTGCTCCGCACATGGTGGATTGAATCGCTATGTTGCTTGCTGGTTGTGGGCTCACTTATTGGTCTGATCGTCACATTGAAGATGCACGAGCGACGAACAATCCCAGAGTGGCCATACAAAATAACCATCAACTCAATCATCTCCCTGTTCATATTGGTTCTTAAGACCAGCGCCTTGGTAGTCCTATGTGAAGGTATAAGCCAGCTCAAATGGACGTGGTTCAACCGAACAAGGCCATTGAGCGATATCGCCGCGTACGATGATGCCTCACGTGGACCTTGGGGAGCGCTGGTACTCATGTGGACCTTGCGGCATCGCCACTTGTCGTCGTCTTTGGCTGCTTTCATCATGCTCGCTGCGTTGCTCCTGGACCCGATGGGACAACAGCTTGTCGAATATTATAGCTGTGATCAAGTGCTGCTCAACACGACCGCAACATTCCCACGCACGCAATTCTTGGGTGGGATCGAAACTTCGGATTATGTCTCGGACGCCACGGCGGCCATCAAAAGCGGCCTCTATGCCCAAAATCCAGTACCTATCGACTTTGATTGCCCTACTGGACAATGCTCGTTCCAACAAAGCTATGGTACTATCGGCTGGTGCAGCCATTGCGAGGATGTGTCTGAAAAGGTGGTGTTCAATACCGTGAAGGCGTCAAACAACAAGACTTCGTGGATAACAGCTACCTTGCCTTCAGGATCGTTCGGCCAAACAATGAATGACACAACCTCTATACAGCTGGCTGTAGTGACGAAGCGGGATCCTTCTCAAGCCGGGATGACCACAGACTTCATCTCCGTCACTTTTCCAGAGCGGCGTTTGAACAAGACCTCGCACGATTCCGATTGTCCTCCATACAATCAGACCACTGGCTCGTGGTGTTCGAACGGCTTTGGCGCTGCTACTTGCCAATCTTACATATGTGCGCGTGAGTTCAATGCCAGTGTGAGCGACGGTCATCTACAGGAGATTGAACTTTCGAGAACGACAATATGGACCAACATGAATTCCTTCTTCACGTACCAGGACTCATATCGTAATGCGATACGCCTCAGCTGCCTGACTTCCGAACAGCGTGGAAAACTCAAGTCCTACGGCTACGACATCACACCAGAGATGACGTGGGTCCCCTACAATGGTTCCGTGACCGATCCGACTGACCGGGATCAGTGGCCCATGGTGACTCGAGCAGTAGACCGGGACGGATTGACATACGTTTACTACGCAAGCAATCGCACGACCGTGGTCTTCGATTATCGAACAGACACGCGACATTCCTTCATCAAGGCAACAAATGAAGACACCATTGCGAGTATCGTGCCGCAAGAATGCATCTATGGGTTTGAGCCTGGGATGGCTGGTGATGTGCAGCGAACATCCTTGATGCCCAGTCTCGATGGCCAATATGGATGGCAAAGGCAAAACCTGGGATCATCATCCAATTCATCGCGTTACTTGGGAAAGCTGGGTCCGGTCTCCGAAGTGATGGCCAAGTTGTCTCGAAATAAAAATATTGAATTCGGGGACGTCGAGAAGGTGTATATGGACGCGACCAGTGCGCTTGATCGCTTCGCACGACAGGCTGGCAACGCAAAGTTCAGTGCTCCGGCGAATGGTACAATTTACAGCAAATCAACCTGTCTGAGATTAAACGAAGGCTGGTTTGCAGTGCCGGCGGCCTTCACAGCGCTCCTCCTGCTGTTCTTCCTCACACTGGTACTGGAGACCGTGCCGACCCAGCGAGCGTCCGCAGACCAGCAGCTGCACAACTTCAAGGCATCACCACTTGCTCTTTTGTTCCATGGATTTGATGACAACACGTTATCAGGTCTTGATCGCCAGAGCGCCTCTGATGACCGAAAAGAACTTGAGAAGCTTGCGAAGACCATGCGAGTCCGTCTTGTGCGATCACAAGATGGTTGGAAATTTAGCGAAGATGATACCGGTTCTGCTGATTCGGCATGAAAAAACGTACTCCCAAGCGAGCTAGGAACGCATGCGCCGTTTTTGATGATTTACGAGTGATGTAACATGCTTTTTTTTGGCAACCTTCCGCAAGAACGAAATAGCCCGCATATGACTCAAACGTGACTCGTTCAGCATCTGAAATTTGTCGATGTTCCCTCTAATCGTGCTCCGGTCACTTCGAGGGCTGACCCGCGTTCACTTCAGCCGGTTGCGAGAAGAGGACCAATGATCTGTTCCGCCAATCGATGGATTATCGATCATGGGGCACAGGTCTCTCCAGGTCTGACCGACGCAGTACGTCGGATCTAAATCTCGGCTGTTGAGAAGTCAACACCGTCGTATGACCTTCGATCATGTTTCTCATTCCCAGTGAACGGGCCTTCCTTCCTTCACCGAACACCCCGGACAGTAATGACTTTTTCTGCCTCGGGTGTCATGCTTTCGAGCCAGATCCATTCCTTTGCATCGACATAGTATAGGGACGGCTTGGCTCGTCTGAACCGAGATAAGCGGTCTGAAGAACGTGCCGATAGATAATCAGGCATTTATGCTTTGACGAGGTAAAAGCGATAGTAAGCATGGAGAGGTGGAGGAAAAAGCGGAGAAGGATCCGTCGGTATGTACAGCTTATCAGGTACAATGACGAAGGGTCAGGATTGTGACACTCACGGTACCTGTGTATTTTTCACCGCAACTGCCGTGCGTTGTGTGTTGGAGCAGTTGCTCTGTACTGGTCTTTTGGAAATCACGACTTTTTGAAGACGGTGAGATTGATGAGCATGCCCACGACTGACATTTACGCAACGTGCATTGAAAATCCTCTGAAATGATTCTGCTACCGAATCTGAATACCTTGTGAAGGGTCGTTGTGATAGAACGTTTAACGTCCCTCCCGGGGTCGCGAGCCACCCTGTGTAACGAGCCAGCGTTAAAGACTTTCATCAATAATATTCCGCCACGCATGTGTTCACCCATGATACCGCATCTGCACTGTAGAGCAGGATGCCAGCCTTCCACCACGGCTTTTCCGCCAGGATTAGCCTCGTTTTGCGAACGCTGTAATCGATTCCATTCTCGTGCGAAATCCAAGCGTCCCCGTTAATCGCGATATGTAGACGCGATCCTCATCGGTATGCAGATCTGAGTCTTTCAGCATACCGCTTGGCGTCTACTCTATCCCTGGCCTCGATCTCGTTCTATTCGGGGCTGTGTTGCACGATCCCGAACGCTGCCGCCGTCGACATTCATGATGTTGTTTTCAAATCTCTATTGCTGAGTCATGTCTGCCGTCGAGAACTCCCGTAAACTATGCTATGCGCTTCCGTACTTAGTCAAGCACACCTGTCCACACCGAGGGCTTGAAAACCACTGTGGTCTACAGCCGCATAAGGCGCCTGCCCTTCTTTTGCGGAGTCCATCCCGTTCACTCTCTATCGATTGCTAGCGTAGGAGCAAGCCGCAGACCACACGCGACTCGACAGCCAGATTCAAAGCTAGAGCTGTTGCTGGGGGAGAAGTCCTTTTATATTAAGCCTCGACGGCTCACCTACATTCAGAATCGTAATGTAACTTAGTCACAAATGCAAGAATTCATCTTCATCGACGCCATTTCTGCCAAAATGAAAGCCGCTTCCTGTTCTTCTTATTGACGTTGTGAGCACTGTCGGCGCTATGCGTGAGATCGAGCAGACGTGATTCCGTAGTAGCGTGTTGGGGTAAGTTCGAGTCTGACTCTTCAAGGCGCCTGCTCGCTTCAATTGCTTTGGCCAGGCTGTGCTCCGATCCAAGCCGGTCCGGATGACCCTCCGCGAGCGATGTCTTCCGGATCGCAACGACCTGCTCCAGCAGCTGGATCGCCTCCTTCGTCTGCCCGTTCGCTTGATACGCCCCGGCCAGCGCGTGCTGCGATGCAAGCCGTGACGGATGATCCTCCGCGAGCGATGTCTTCTCGATCGCAACGACCTGCTCCAGCAGCTGGATCGCCTCCTTCGTCTGCCCGTTCGCTTGATACGCCCCGGC